>NC_069137.1:33735279-33900983 GCF_026914265.1 Mya arenaria | reverse complement strand
TATGTCTGATTCCGCTCTCGCACTTGCTTTACTTTCGTACAAACTCTAGCCACATTTTTATTTTCTAAAAGATGGGATTGTCTCCGTCAAATCTTAAAAGGCGATCAGGAGTTTTAGGAATTACGTCAGACGGTCGGGAAATATTTTAAAGTGTACAAACAAAAATCCTTGGTTTAAATATTGAGTGAAAACAGACAATCGGCATTGAATCATGTGCTTACAGTTAATAGTTTAAACAATGCTTCAATTTGGAAGCCTATGGAAGTAAGGTGTGTTGTTTTTGTGTTATTTGTGCCCTGAAACTGTTTATGAATATGAACAAGAAAACACATTTAATATAAAACAATACGCAATCTTTACCAAGGAATAATAGTTAGCCTTTCAGTTCAAAAGGTGAAGATATAAAACACTTTCACTGCCAGCAATGAACACAATGACGGTGATTTGTAAAATATATCTTATTACGATTACATTACCCGTAAACACTATAATAGTTCAACATTTTTTCGACATACCAATATTAAATTAAATCGTAGTATGAAAACAAGACTAGAACCATTAAATAATTTAATTGTCAGTGAAAAGTTAAGACATAATAGTGTTGGCAACGAATGATTAAGTATGGTAATGCTTACACCAAATTTAAAATTATAAAATGTTACAAATGTATTGGATGCAAATATATGTTCAGACACCTGTGCATTCAACGATATAAAAGAAACATTGGAAGTGTTTATGGTATAACGTGGACAAAAAAAGGAATTTTAAAGACGAAAAACTGAGTGTGTTTATTTTTAACGGCAGTGTTAGAGGGAATATTAAGAAGACAGAAGTTGTTCATGTTTAAATGTTTACTCACTAGGGGAAAATTAAGAGATGGTGGATGTGTTCCTGTTAGAAGGTGGACTAGGAAGGGAATAGCAAAAGACATTAGACATGCTTATGTTAAGTGTTGGCAAAATGATGTTATATATAGAGTCAGTAGAAATATTCATGCTGAAGGCGAACTAAAACGGAATTAGTAAGTGACGGTGAATGTTAACGTACGGCTAAATAGGGAATAGTAAGAGACATTAAATGCTTTTATGTAAATAGTTGGACTCGATTGAAAATAATTAAGAGACAATATATGTGTTTATGTTAAAAGATGGACCAGATAGGGAATATTAAGAGACAGTGGCTGTGTTTATGTTGAAGATGTGCTAAATAGGGAATATGAAAAGACAGTGGATATGATAATGTTGAAGGTGGACTAGATAAGGAACACGAAAAACAGTGGATATGTTAATGATGAAGGTGGACTAGATAGGAACATAGTATGTATTCGTGTTTAAACATGAACTACATATTCATTTTTAAGAGACAATGGATGTTGTCATGTTGTAGATAGGAGCATTTAAGAGAAAATTGATGCAGTTGTGTTAAAGATGCGCCAGACAGGTATTATTAAGAGACAGAGGAAGTGTAACAAAGTGGCCGATATATATATATTGATGTGAATAAATAATGTATTGATATTGTAGTTATAAAAAGATGTTGAGGTGGTATACAAACAACTCGGCTTGGGTTTTATTCATATTGTAATTTAACTTACAGATAACATTTTAAGTATAAATAAAAGTCAATGCGTTACGTAAACATCGTATGGTACTAAAGTTATGATAAGTAGAAATAATGTTTTAGAATGTTTGATACTTATCATCAAACGCTGTCCATCTACGGGAGCTTTGTTCCGACAAAGTGTAGTATTTCTTGTGCGTTGAATTATGGAGTAAACGTGAACTTTATGTTTTTGTTCGAAATCAGATTTCATTTTGGAAAAAGTTTGAATGTGTATTTGAATATATTTTTATGTCCATTATTAACTTTATTTATAATAATTAAACCCTCGACATAAACGCGCATAACAGAACTCAACATGGTGTTTAGAGTTAATTTCAAATTAATATGGCATGTATATACACACGTATATCAGAACGAAACACATTCACATTGTTGTTATCTTTAAATATTAAAAGCCAAAATATTGTTTCATAGTAAACTGCTGAAGACGGCAATGTGAACAAAACATTGAAATGTATTTGCACATTGCAAGCAACAAATGGACTTAGCCTTTAAATACAGTATGTAGTATGCCCGTGAGATTCAGGCAAGTGTTATTAATCAATTTACTAGATGTTTGAAAATCATAAAACAATATTTGTAAAAATAAAATAAATGTATGTCCATTTGCCTGTACGATCATTTCTTTCTTCTACATTATAATTGTTGTTTTCTTTTCAATTTCAGTTTGATTTCATTACAATTTTACTCATTAATCCAAAATGTCTAATGAATTTTGGGCGTAAATGCACATTGTGTGGCGACGTTTATTTTTAACTTAACTGTTTTGCCCAAAACTTGACACACTGCAGTGGAAGAGATACAAAGATGTAAATTTCTTCAAGCTTTTATGTAATTCTTTAATTCACACAAACGTATGCTTAAAATTTATTCACAAATCCAAATAGTAAGCAATAATCCAATTTCGTTTTATATTAAATAAAGATGGTTCACAAATGTTATCTTTAAAATAATCTGATATAATGTAAGTCCTTAAAGATCCAAATTTAATTTATCTCTGGCGAATATAAATCGCACGGCTTTATATACTAAGTATTAGAGCTTGAAATGCTCGAGAATTCCGATTACATGTTATCACCGGCGGTCCAAATTCCCCGTTAAAATAATCCGTAATGTAAACTTAAGCTGTACAATGACGTATAGTAAAAGTTTAACATGTAAAAATGTAGTACATGATTATCGGAGCGAGTACACCTTTTTAAGAGTTACATACAAAGCTTTAACAACTTTGGTTATATGCAATAATAACATTAAGTAAATCACCATCTATATGGCAATTGAGACATGTTACTTAACAAGTATAACAGTTATGCATGAAGTCAATGTCACTCTCGCGACAATTCGTGACAGTCCGACCGTCGAAAGTGAAGTACAACCTGTGTCCTTTGAAATGCATGAAGCGTATTTTATAGGTTCGGTTAAGCAATCAAGTTTGCACTATCACAATGTTTAATCCTTTCAAAAGTTTGCCATCAATCACAATGATGAATGCTTGGTCGTCGTGGTAATTATACAGACCCAAGATTTCGCAGTTTTCTGTTTTATATTTGTCTTCGTTTGCGACCAATTTCCCAATTAAAGAATGTCTGTTTTCACTCCAGCACAGGGTTTTTATCATTTGGACTCTAATCAAATTATTATTCGCGGATAACCCGTGATCATTTCCGCAATATCTGAAAGGCGACAGGATCGGATGGTTCGGATATTCACAAGCGACCCAATGATAAGGCCGGCCCAAGTTCGGTAACCAACAAATAGTTATGTTGAAATATAAGTTTCACTTAGAGCAAAAAGTCTTGTTTATTGGTCACGTTAATGTACATTGCTGTCATTCCCAACTAAGGTCTGTCTCTTTCCCTTTAACACAGTCTATATTTGAGTATGATCTCTAACCTTAATAAATCAAACGTGATCGTTTTCGCCATATTCAAAAAGGTGATCAGGACATTTTGGAAATTCCCATGAGACTGCCAGCCGGCCGGTCAGTATTCCATTTCCCTCGAAAAAACTTTTTATAGTTGGAATATTTAAAATTTAAAATACGTCCATCGCAATGGAATCATGCTTTATGGATGCCTTTTTCACAATAGGTGTGTCTTTTGTATGTTATTTAAATCCAAATATATAAATTATGACCTTGAAAATGAATACAACATAATATATAACCATACGCGATCGTTATTGATGAATAATACTTTGCCTTCTAATACAATGTAGTTCAAAAATTGGGAGTAACATAATAAAACAGTCCCAGGCAGCAATTAGTAACAAAGACATTAATTAGTCAAATTTGTCCGATGATTGTTGAACCTTAAACAGTATAATATAATATTTTAACTACACAATGGATTAAGTTGTAGTAAAAAAACAAAACCAGTCATTTTTATTTAGTTCCATGCTCATTGGAAACAAAAGGCAGTGGGTTTTGGGGCTATAAAATATTCAAAACAGTGTTGTTAACATCGAATAGGAAAAAAATGATACCTGTACCTGCATTTTATGCATTAATATATAAAGAGACAAGAGCCTGTGCATCTAACAGTTTCTGTTGCTCTACTGGGAAATGCATCAGCAACGATATCGTATGTTATGACATATCATGAGCTGTGATGATGGATGATGGAAGTACTGAGGAATAACGATACCTTTTTATAATGTAATCATAATGTTTAAGTTGTAAAAACTGCCTTGGTTAAAATGACTCCTAGCATCGTTATTGCACTTTTCATAAAACTAATACCGACTGTATTCATGAACACAATAACTTAGCTAAAAACAATTGTCTAAATCTAACATATTTTGCTTTAAAAGTGCCCTGTTTATTCCTATTATCGGGCGACATTAAGTCTAACCATGGACCAAATGATGATCAAGCTACAAGCTTTCCAATTCTGCAACGCAAAATGAGAATAATGCGATCAAAATTAGACTAAATCAAAGATCAGCTTTAAAAACTTTGTTTTGCGTAGAAACATCCTTCTCCTGGTATTAATGATACTAATGTCATATTAAAGAATATTAAAAAATAACATTAATTTGATGTTATAAAATCCCATTTATTTGTTAAAATCCTGACTTCTAGGAGATAGTTTTATATTTAAAAATATGCACCCCGGGTAAATAGATATGATGTTGTTAAAATCTGTCGTTCCAGGCATTTGTTGTTCCATACATTTCTTTTAAATATCATATCATATTGCTATCAGTATATCAATGGTTGATATTTCTCTTTCAACAGGAATTAAATCTGCAAGGGGTAATCTTTTAACAAATTGTTTGACTTGATCTTTTTATGAGACAACTAATTGAATTTTTTTCTATGTTACCACTGATTGTCGGAAATATGTTAGCAGTCACGGTCATGATATCTCCATTTATCAATTTGATTTGAACTTGTGTTGACGTTCTCTTTATTGTTGAGGGTTTGACTTTACCAAACGTTACAAGTTTTATGTCTTATTCTTGTTCAGATTTCAGTCCCAATAGTTTTGCCAATCGTTCTGTTATGTATGTACGTTGAGATCCAGAATCCAAAAGAAGTCTTGCACTTTTACCGCTGTTATGTCCAGGTTTAAAAACATCCGTCTTTGCCGTTTGCATTAGCACAATTTCGTTTGATGCTACCATAACCGGTGTTCAGCACATGCGTCTGGAATTACAGGCTCTTCAGTCAAGTTTGACATTTCATCAGCAAGATTGGTATTTGAAGCCTTTTCTCCAAAATTCTTTGGGCATAAATTTATATGGTGTTTACTGTAAATCCCACAATGAACACACACTATCTTTGTCTTGCAATCATTTATCATATGGACTTCTTTTAAACATTTGTAACATGACTCTTTTAAAACCTGTCTTCTTTCTTCAGTCGTTTTCAATTTGCTGCATTCGTCATTCCTATGATTTTCTTTGCAATATCTGCATTTGTTTCCTTACTCTTTAGATTGCTTTGCTCCTGTTTAGAGTGCTTCTACAGAACTTGATGCTTTGTTCTCATATTTTACAAAATTCGACCCTGAATTCCTCTCTGGACTGTATCCCTTAAACGTACGTCTTTCACTTTCTTTATGTCCTGAAACAATCTTGCCAGCCTTTTTATTAGTAATAATGAATTCGCTTGCACTCTTTTGTAATTCTTGCTGTCTTAAAACATTTGGCGGGACTTAGGATGTTATTATTGACACAAATTACGTTTTGATTCACATTTTCTCCCAGTACTTTCCAACTTCAAAGAACTGTCTGTGGTTTCCATGAATTGCCTCAAACTATCAACACAAAATGTTGCGGGAGATATATTATCATTTCTTTGTAATGCATATCGATTACTTCTTGTTTGTTTCCGAATCTCTTCTTTAGTATTTCCACTGCAATACGGTAAGTATCGTTCGATAAGGCAAGTCCTTCAATTACACGCTGTGCCTCATCTTTTATTTTACTTTTGAGATAATTAAACCTTCCAATGTTAGACAGTTTTCCATTGTTATGTTCACTACACTCAAACGAGTCCAAAAAGCTGTCCATTTGAGTTTATATCCGTTGAAGTAGCATATATACAACTTCGGAAGTTTTACAGAAACACTTTTTTATTTTAAATAAACTTTTGTTTTCTTGCATTTTTAATAGATCAGAATCAACAGATCCTTCTAGTTTCTTTGGCTTCGCATCACTTTAATCGAATATTTCATTATCGTTTTCAAGAGATTCAGCATTGTAACGCTTACGGCACTTAGTATATGATTCCAACTTGTTTGTGTAATAGACTTTCACCTTTTTTTTCTAATCCACAATATTTTGCAAAACAATCACTTTTATAAATTCGTTTTGCTTCTTATGCTTCCGGTTGTTGTTATTAGTCCCGGATTCCGGCACCATTCAATGTGTCGAAGTTTCTTTTTAACTTATTCATTTGGCCCCAGATTTCGCAGTTTTCTGTCTTATATTTGTCCTCGTTTGCGACCAAATTCTCAATTAAAGAATGTCTGTTTTCAATCCAGCACAGTTGGGAGTAACATAAAAAAATAGTCCCTTGCAGGAATGAGAAACAAAGACAATAATAGGTCAAATGTATCCGATGATCGTTGAACCTTTAACAGTATAATGTAATATTTAAACTATAAATTGGATTATTATTAAAGTTGTAGCATAAAAACAACACCATTTTTATTTAGTTACATGCACATTTGAGCAAAAGACACTGTTTTTTTTAGGGTATAACGGATTCCAAACAGTATTGCTAACATCGAATAGGTAATAAAAAAAGATACCTGCATTATAAGCATTAATATATAAAGATACAAAAACGCGTGCATCTAACAATTTCTGTTGCTCTACTGGGCAATGCATCAGCAACGAGTTCGTATGTAATGGCATCATATTAGCTTCGATGATGGACGATGGAAGTTATGAGGAATAACGATATCTTTTTAGAATGTTATTATAGTGTTTAAGTTGTAAAAACTGCCTTGGATAAAATGACTCCTAGCATCGTTATTGCACTTTGCATAAAACTTGCCCCGACTGTATTCATGAACACAATAACTTAGCTAAAAACAATTGTCTAAATCTAACATATTTTGCTTTAAAAGTGCCCTGTTTATTCCTAATATCGTGCGACATTGAGTCTACCCAAGGACCAAATGGTGATCAGGCGACAAGCTTTTCAAATCTGCAGCGCAATATCAAAATAATGCGATCAAAATTAGACTGCATCAAAGATCAGCTTTAAAAACGTAGATAGTTTATGTTTTGCGCAGAAACATCTCTCTCCTGATATTAATGATGCTAGTGTCATATTAAAGAAAATGAAAAATGGAAATTAATTTGATGTAAAAAATCCCATTTATTTGTTAAAATCCTGACTTCTAGGAGATAATTTCCTATTTAAAAATATGAAACCCGGGTAAATATATATGATATGTTTTGTTAAAATCTGTCGTTCCAGGCATTTGTTGTTCCATACATTTATTTTAAATATAATATCGAGTTGAAATATGTTGTTCCATACATATATTTTAAATATCATATCGTGTTGCAATATTTTATTCATATATATGTGTAATATGCACATGTGTAATATAAAAATGTCACAACACATGTTTGTAGGCAATTCAATTGGAAGCATTTTTAATGATATCATAAAGTAGTTCATTTCCCGTCTTAACAGAAGAGGAAAAGGTGATATCACTTCATGATTTTATCAATAGAATCATTTTCAAACGTTCGTCACTTCTGATATTTGACCAAGTAATAACGCCATAAACATTCTAAAAATTATGATGTGATGTCATCTAACTAGGGACGACGACACAATTTGAAAGAAAGCAATTTCATTAAAAGTTTATTGTTTTATGTTGTTTATCTTACTTGATATCATACCAGTATTCACACAAACTTTTAGCGGAATTAAAATGATCGGATATATAATTTGTTTTAATGATTCCGGGTACTACAATAAAGAAATGCGTGTAGCGCGGGAAATGGTTATTGCTTTGTCAGTTAATGGTATTTAGCCAATTATTAACGAAGGTAAATCAAGAAATTGCAGATGTTTTAACAATACAACTTTAAAACAGAAGCATGTATGCTTATTGAGTGCAGCAAAATGAGATAACGTTGTTTGCATTTTAGAGCACATTTTAACAAATAAGAAATTTAGGCAAAAAAGGTTGTGCCTTACACATTTCGACATCATGAATTTCTGTCACTTACTTCGTCATAAAAGATTGATTTTGTATAAATTTTAATAAAAAAATCGTTGCTCGTTTTAATTATCTTTTATGTTTATTGATATGGTTTGGTTCGATTTAAATTTAGTAATATATTTTGTTCATAGTGGCGTTTTTCAAGACTAGCAAAATGTGTACTATTTTTTTCATTATATTCTACATGTTGTGCTTTTGACTTTAATTTCAATCCGTTTTTCTGTAGTTATTATATGTAATTCTTGTTTAAGAACACCTATATCTTCTATCTGATTGCAATTATTACTTAAGTGTGTTTTATAAGTAATATATTGATTCTTCCGATTAAATCGTTTTCATTTTGTACTTTTTTTTTAGTCTCTTTGATTAGTTCCCATAGTGTATTTGGGTTAGAGTTACTATTCACTTGTATGATTTTAAAGTAACTTGGTCCTCTCATTAGCTCTTGCGTGTTAAGACTTATGCCTAAAAAAACCATTTGGTTCGGGTTACCCGACCCTACCTACGGAATAGGCGTCGACCCTATCGTTTTTATAGTCAGTTTGAAAAAAAATAAAATAAAGACTATAAAAAAAAATAAAAAAATAAAAAAAATTTTTTTTTTGGTGCTTTTCAATATGTGGTTTAAAACCTTAAATGCTAATATAGACGATAACTTAAACACCATTCTCCAATGATGAAAATGACATTCTTATATAAAGTCTAATAAAAAAAAAAAGCCTACCTACCCTACCTATTTTTGAAAAGGATGTAACCCGAACCAAACATTTTTTTTTAGGCCTTAGTATTACTGTTGAATGGTCTGTTTTAAATCTTGGTTTAATACTACTGTTAGGTATTGTATTGCGTAAGTAATCAGAAATGAGAAAATAATCCAGACGAGAGAATATTACTGGTTTTGTATTAGAATGCCAAGTATATTGGTGTAAATTTGGATTGTTTTCGCGCCAAATATCAATCAAGTTATAATTATATATTATTCTGTAAGTGTTGCTTGACATTTTTATTTGTATCTGTTCTATCATTCTTCTTGTCAATGGAAGGGTTAAGCACAGTGTTGAAGTGACCTCCAATTATTATATTTTGTTCATTATTGTCAACTACAAACATTTCTAATCTGTCGAACAACGTTGTTTTGTCAGCATTTAGCCCATAATCATTAACTTAAGTAATATATTTATTATGAATTTGTATTTCTTAGGTAATTAGCCCACCAGCTGCTAGCTCATAAGAATTTAAGCATTTAACATTCGATTCTTTATTTACAAGTAAGGCAACGCCTCCTTTATTATATTTATTTCCACTAGAAATGAAAAACCTTTCTACTCTCAAAGAAAGACTTGTTGAATGGGTTTTTTTTTGTACAAATATTATATCATTATTTTTAGACTCTAGATATTTAGATACTGTAAGGCGTTTTTGCTTATGCCGAGTCCTTTAGTATTTAAAGTACAGAACGTGATACTTATTATTTGAGGATTGAAAAAAAGTGAAATATTTTCCTAGGAATTGACCAGTTATCTCTCAAAAATATTCGTTACGAAAACATTGTGGCATTAATACTATATTTGCCAAGAAAAATGATTAAATAATAGCTTTGTCAAGAGTACAATGGTAATTTTCAGATAATTTGCAAAGTGATGTATTTTATGATTTGAAATTATGCATTAGCATCGTTGCAATATAACTTTACCAACAAACAGTATAATAACATGTTATCAATAATGCTATGTTTAAGCGCGATCGCAAAAACATGTCATGCTTTTTTCAGATATTCAAAGAGATAAACACCATTGAATACATACAGCAATCGTCAAATGAAAAGTAATATAATTTACAAAATTATTGATTTCGTACAAGTGAAAAAATAATAGAACAATCGTGTAATTATATCTGAAAAAAGTCTCATTTGCTCATGTAATTGAACAAAACGCGTCAAAACAGTTTAAAAAATCAATTTTATATAAAATGTATCAAAATATAGCTTAGTTAAAAAGGTACCAAAACTACCAAAAATATAGTAATCCTTTAACGTGTCAACATACATGCTCTAGCACAATTTAGCAGTTGCTAAGTATCCTAAAATAAGCTATTGACACTATATTTAGTTTTTTGCAAGAACAAAACCGCACATGATTAAATTGTCTTATGAGTTACTTAAATATTATCGTACTAATTATAAAAAATGTATGGCTTATGCGACTGGTCATATTTATCGTACATCATATTTCATAATCCACTATACGAAGCAATGTGTATATATGGCTCCTAGCAACTAGACTGCCATGCACTAATATATATTTGACTCAGTTTTAAGGTATGCATTCTAATCGTATATCCCATTAGTAGACATATCATATTTATATGTATCACTAGATGACAGAAAAAAACTTGATGAAAACAAATTATTTTATCAGGTATACTTGATTTATGGGTATAAATCTAACTTCTATATGGTTTCCGAAAAAAGAAGTTATATCTCCGGCAAGACCATGGGTTCTGAAAAGTTTAGAAATTTAAATATTTTTTTTTTTTTTTTTTTTATTTTAAGGTACAATAACACCATTGACAGTTTTCGCTGCACATTTTTGACAAAAAATAAATAAATCATTCCGAGCATTTAAAATGACCTAGATATTGGTAGTCTTAACATATATGGATTGAGCTACGAAGTGGAAAAGGAACCTTATTTGTTATGTTCTATAAATTTAGGAAATACATTAACAAGCCATGATATGAATATAAGACAGTTGCTGAAGACTAGCATTTATTTTTTGTATTTTACCAATCATAAATTCAGCTGCATCGTGCGATATTTGGCTTTCGTACATACTTGTAATAAATGGAATAATCTTTAATAAAAAATGCCAGGAATGATATGTAATTATTTGTTTATTTTTCCAATATTCATCCTTTTAAGCGATGGATGGTCATTGGCGTATCATTTTCTCGACAACTTATGACCATTTGTTTACTTATATTTCCACAGCAACCACATATTTCGTCTAGACTTACTTTGACTGCATTTACAATCCGTGTTTTAAACAACCGAATGGATTAAAGATACAAAACATGAATCATCATTATTTTCTTTGTTGCAATATGAAAAGAATCGGCGAGCCGAATACTACTGAAAGTGTTTTTTGGTTAAAATACCACTATTATAAAATAATGGGACGATTATTTAGAAATCTGGTAAAGCTATCAACGTGATTAACGATATTGTTTGTAACGTTTAAATGTCAACCTTTTGATGATGGACACATTTATTAAAATAATTAAATTGTCTATAAACATGTGTTTTGATACTGTTTTCTTACACATGCGCATATTACACACACATATATATACATGAAGAAAACAAACTACAACACCTGAAAAAGTTGTCTCAAATCTTTGTTAGAAAGACTGCAGATCATAAGTGTTTCCATTGAGCCTTCAGAGCAGTCAATATTTTAAAGTGCACAACGATGACGTTAACAAAGTTGTTAACTTTATCAAAGTTCTGAACAATCGGCCCAATATGTCTCAAATTATTAATGATAATGAATAAAAAAAGTAATATTTCCTACCTTACTTTTTACATTGTCCTACGGATCTTAGTCATGTAACACTGATAGCATCTGATTCGTGCGAAAATAAGAACAGTTAAAGACATTTGTACCTTTTACGATCAAAACGTTAAAAATTAAAACTAAATTTCATGATATATTCACTACTATATGAATTGTTATAAAAACAAATATCTTTACGTATTGCATATGTGGCATGATATAAATGTTCATATAGTGCAAAACTATCCTTATGTATTGTAACACTTTGGTACACATGCTTTAAACCTGAAATACTTTCAGTATGAAACATTCAGTTTTATGAATAGCAATACCTTTATAATCGCTACATGTAAAGAAAACAGAATCATTTATTCACATACATGTATGTGTTGATTTCAAAAGAGTTTATTTTTTGACGTTTTCATATACAGGAAGATACATTGAAAGTTAAAAAAGGTAACTTTTCACAACAATTATTCGGCAGGGACCTACTGCTCGTTATTTCAAAATCAGGCAGGAAAATCTCCAATTGTCCGATGAAATGGGTGTGTGTGTTGCTGTTTGTGTTCTATTAAAATTGATTAAACATTTTTACCAAAACCAACTATGTGAGTGAGCCAGAAAATTAAACGCTGAAAACTAACGCGCATGACATGGATTTATGTTAATAATTCAATACTATAGTTCAAAGGAAGCGTGAGGAGTGTATAACTTTACATTAAATATATTTTCGTCATATCTGTATACAACGAAACAAGTTCACGTTGTTGATTTCGTTAGGCATTGATAACCGCAAATATTCGTATCGTGATCTGGTGACAAGTATTGATAAGAGTGCAATGTGAACAAAATATTGAAAGGTTCGCATGAGTATTGAGTGCACAATGTCAGTCAGAAATGAAAATTCTTGGCCTTAACATACAGTGTGGAGTAAGCGTCTGAGATTAAAGCATAATTTATTAAAGAATATACTAGGCGACTTTTAAACCATTTAACAATGTTTGCACAAAACTGCTATTCATTTTTAAATACCTGTCATACCATTTCTTGCAACTTCATTTGAAAAGTGTCGTTTTCTTTCAAATTCAGCTGTAGCTTAGGAGCTTAACTTCTTATTGATAGGTAACAGAAATGCTTATTGATGCAGACTTCGCAGTGTTCTGTCAGATGTTGTTATTGTTTCCGACAAAATCCCCAACTCACCTCCTTATCTAGATTGAGAATCCGCAATGGAATCCTGCTCTAAAAATGGACTGAAAGTTATATTTACTTTTTTTTGCATTGAAGAGTGTTCCGTTTTGTTTTGTTTTCCGTTTTTTTCTTTCTCATGCGTATCTCACTAAGAGTTGTTTTTCGACTTCGAAAATATAGACCATTGTTTTCAACTTCATTTCATATGTGTTGTTTATATCTTCAACTTTTTTTCAAAGTTTGTAGTTGTTCTGAACACTTTATTTTTTAACATCAAGATGACAGATATTTGTTAACATTCGAGATCTTGAACTCTGTAGTCTGCGATCAATTGTAAAGCGATAAGTTAATGTTTGGTGACTGATCCACGTTCAAAAATGTTTCTTGGGCACATTTAAACATGGGTACCTAGTATGTCGATGAAAACAGGGAAAACACAAGATAACTTTTAAGGTAATTGATCATGTTTTAATAAACAAAAATAAAGCATGATAAATAGGCTCACCCAATAAAATCCCTCCACCTTGCCAGATAAACTTCCTCCATCCACGGCACTAACCTAGTACTCTTTCAAAACAATTATTTCATACTGCTGATGTACTTCTCAAACATTATTAATAATATTCTTCATTAAAAAGCATTTGAATTCGACCAAACGGGTCTTATTTATTTTATGTCGTACAATGGAAGAAAATGCACACTAAGCTAATGTGTTTGTTTAATCAGATCAAAGAATATAATTCCAACAAAGGGCATTTTGTTTTTAATATATAATATGCATTTAAATATTTATATGAAAAACTACAGAAACAAGATCAGTAGCTAACAGTTTTAACGTAAACCCGGTGTAAGTGTAAAGTGTAGCCTTAAGGTACGCGTATTTTTGTGATAAAAATGGCATAAACTTACCAGGTCAAACACACCAAAATACTCAAACAATCCACCATTTTGATTCGTATCCAACATGTTTTCACTTAAAACTCCGCATAAATAAATTACGTTGGATCCCTGTGTTTTTGAAATATAAAATATTGTAAACTTCTTCCCAAATAATAAAAATAATAAAGTGTATCGTGCTATTATTACGAGACAGTAGATAAGTATTTCTCCCACCTCAGATAACTAGATCCATTAATTTAACCATGTTAGAAATTCTTATCTTGCCCACGGGCGAAGATAAAATGCCCGTATAAAACTTCTTTTAATGGTCACCATATTGTAATTACCTCCCTTGTTGAAGACTGTCGTCTGTAGCGCATCATGGAAATCTTGTCTTGTGGCAATATTTAGAACGCTAGTTAATTATTTCTCGCTTCAAATGTCACCAGAAAAAAGTTTTCACGCACCTTTCAAGAAATAATGTTTCACTCTTCTTAGAACTATTTAAAGACCGATCAGACCATTTACATACTCTGAATCACTGCGCGAATATCCATGACAACCACGAATTATCGCATATCCGTAGGCTATTATTTTCACTAAGCACAAAATAGTTCCAGCAAAAAAATACATTTTTACTTAATTTCGGTAAACCTCGTTTCCGCAAAACACCCTACGCTCGGGTCGGAATGAACCTATCTTACACTCTCGGCCATGGAGGATACTTATAATGATAAAAGGTGGATACTTAAATTAATTGTCGACTAAATAGGGACTATTTAGAATCAAAGGATGGGTTCATGTTATAAGGTAGACAGAATATAAAATATTCAGGGACAAAGGATGCGTTAATGTTGAAGGTGGACTTTTATGGATTATTAGTGACAGTGGATGTGTACCTATTGAAGGTGGAATAAATATGGACAATTTAAGACAGTTGTTTTGTACATGTTGAAGGAAAACTAAATAGGGTATTAGGAGACAGGTGATGTGTTCATGTTGAAGGTGGACTAGACAGGGAATATTCAGAGAATGTGGGTATGTTCATGTTAAAAGGAGGACTCCAAAAAGAATACTAAGAGCAATGTTAAAATAGGACTAAAGAAGAAACATAAAGAGACAGTGGATGTATTCATGCTCAGAGAAAAACTAAATATGGCATATAAAGCTAAATGTTAAAAAATGAACTAAGGAGAGAATATCAATAATTAGTTAATGTGTTGACGTAAAAAGTGTTATAAATAGGGAATATTAAGAGCTGTGGGATGTTTAAATGTTAAAGGTGGACTAGATAAGGAATAATAAGAGAGTTTTTTACCAATGATCGCTCAGATAAATACATCTATTGGACATGCAAGGATTCCATTGAAGTATTGTCTTTTGTATTTAATAATAATTTTCTAAAATTCAGTAAATGTTTATATAAGCTAACAATAGGCATTCCAATAGGTGCTTGCTATGCAATTTTACTTGCATACCTCGTTTTATACTGCTAAGAAAGTGAGATATATTGGCTATATTCTAAGTTTGGATAATCCGGTATTTACAGATAATATGAAATCGATATACCCTTCACGATTGCAACTTAATAAATCTGATACATCCAATCTAAAAGCACCCTATTCAGATCTGCAACTCGAAGTTAGGCTAGATAAGGAATATCAAGAGGCAGAAGATGTGTTCATGTTTAAAGGTGAACTAGATATGTATAATTAAAAGACAGTTGATGCTGTCATGTTGCAGTCAAACTAGATGTAGACTTTTAAGATCTCGAGACTTTTGATGTGCTTGTTTTGAAAATGGGCTAGATATGGATAAAGAGATAGAGGCGTTTGCATCAAAGTGGCAGTTGTGACCTTATATTGATGTGAATAATGAATTTATTCATATTGTGTTAATATGAAGATGTTGTGTTTATCTACAAACGTCCCGGTTGGAGTTTTATTCATATTTTCAGAATTTAACCTAAAATAAAAAAACACTTTGAGTAAAATATATGTATGTTTATCCCTGAAAACGATTCAAATCATATGTCCGAAAGGTTAGCATGCTGTGTTTCTGATGCAATTGTACAACGCCAGTGTGTTACGTAAACATCATATGGTACTGAAGTTTAATTATGATGAGTAGAAATAATGTTTTGGAAATTGTACACTGATGGCGTATGTGATGGCTTTCAGTGGGATTGCAGAGATGAAAATGATGAGGAAAACTGTGGTAAGCGTACATTTATCTTTTAATCATTAGTCTAAAAGAAAAGCTCTAATTTCAGAATTTGACACATACTAACATAATATTTTGTACAATTTGTCAATACTTCATTTTTGTCCGGTAGGGCAAACTGTAATTTCATGCAATTATGGAGAAAAAGTTGATGAGTTGATGTGTTAAAAGGTGGTCTAAATATATTATATAAAGAGGAAGTGAATGTGTTTATAGTACAAAATTGACTAAAGAGGGAATATTAAGAAACATTGGATGTGTTTGTGTCAATAGGTGAACAAACTAGAGAATAGGAAAGTGTTTAAGATTAATGTAGACTTAACAGGGACTATTTAAAATAAATGAAGTGTTCATGTTAAGAAATGGACTACAAAGAGAATAGCTACAGAAAAGGGATGTGTTCATGTTAAAAGCGGACTAAACTGGGAATAGTAGGAGACAGATGATATGTTTATGTAAAAGGCTGGCTAATTAGGGAATAGTAAAAGAAACGTGTATGCTAAAAGTAGGACTTGGCAGGGATGTCGAAGGGTGGGAAAGATAGGGAATATTAAGAGACAGAATACGTGCTCATGATGAAAGGTGGGATAGATGGGGAATATTCAGAGACATTATTTGTGCTCAGGTGGGCTAGATAAGGAATAAACAGATACAGTAGATAAGATCATGTCAAAATATTGAGCTAAATAGGGAATAATTAGGGACAATATAATTATATGATCATGTTGAAGATGGACTAGAAATTGAATATTAAGAGACAGATATTATATCTATATTGAATGTGGTCTAGGTACTGAATATTAAGACCGAGTCGATGTGTTAATGTTTAAATGTAAATTACATTTGAGATATTAAGATATTTTGAATGTGTTCGTGATGAAGGTGAATTGGAGAGGATATAAATAGACACAAGGATTTTGTTCAAATGTTGAATGGATAGGTAAAATTAAGAGATAATAATGCCTGTTAAACATAGTATAGATAGGGAATATTAAGAGACAGGGGATGTGTTCATATTGAAGGTGTGATTCATGGGGAGAAACAAGAGGCAGATGCCTTATGTTTAAGGTGGGCTAGATAGGGAATACCAATAGTTAGTTGATGTGTTTATGTTTAAGGTTAACAAAATAGGGAATATTCAGAGCAAGTTGCTGTGTTCATGTACAAGGCGGGCTAGGTAGGGGGTATTAGGAGGCATCGTATGTGTTTATGCTGAAGGTGGCCTAGATAGGGAACATTGAGAGACATAGGACTTGTTCATGTTAAAATAATGACTTAGACTTTTTAGAGACAGAGGGTGTTAAAAAGGCGGAAAAGAGAATGTCCAGAAACAGTGGATGTGCTCAGGTTTTAAAGACAGACTTAATACGGAATATGTAGAGAAAGTGGAGGTGTTCGTATTAAAGAGTAGACCAAATATGGAATATTTAGGGACAAAGGATGTAATCATTTTGTAGGCGGACTAAATATAGAATATTTAATGACAGCAGATGTGTTTTTGTTTAATTGTGGAATAATATGAACTATTTAAAGAAAGTGGACTTGTCACAAATTGGAGTATAAAGGGAATATTTAGAGACTGTGGATGATTTCATGTTAAACAGTGAACTCAACATGAAATAATACAAATTAGTTGATGTGTTCATGTTACATGATGGAGTAAATAAGCCATGTACAGTGATTTGGCTGATACGGTTGAATTGGGTCACCTCTCGTTGCTGGTGTAAATTCGATATCACGCGAGACCTTAGGTCAAGTGGATGTATACATTCTACGCTGGCAACAAGAAGTGATATTTTCACATATCAACCGACTTAGGAAATATTTATTTTCTTTCATACGGCACACGTACTTCACAAACATTATTAAAAATATACTGCTTAAAAAACATTTGAATTCGACTGAAAATGTGTTTTGCGTCGTACAATGGAAAAAGATTGGCACTAAGCTAATTAGTTTTTGAAATCAGAATAAAGAATATGATTACCACAAAAAGGCACTTTAACACCAATATATTATGCGCATTGAAATATAATTACTATTTTCTTTATAAACTTTATTCCCGATATCAAACGTTTGACACAATTGCGCATGGCATAAAATTAGAATTAAAAAAAAGAGTTAATTTCAAATTTATTTGTCACATGCAGTTTAATATATATGTGATATTACATAGTAAATGGTCATCCAAATATCAATTTAAATAAGTACACATTTCAACAATTAATAGTTATAAAAAACACCAACCAAAGCTTGAGGAAAGTATAACATTAAGTATAGCATGAATATCAAACCGTAAACATATTTGTATACCAACTCAAGTTTTCCACCCACATATTGTTTTGTTAGATGTTGATTTTTTTCTAAATATTGATTACTACAATAATTTTTCATCTTAAACTGCTTACAATTTTGGAATAAAGGTCAATGTGAACGAAATATTGAACGGTACGCATGAGTATTGAGTGCATATTGCCATCAGAAATAGAAATACTTGGCCTTCACATAGTGTGTACAGTTCAGCTCAGCCCCTGAGATTCAGTTATGCTTTAAAAACAATTTAGGTGAGCAGGGAAAATTATATAAGTGTTGGCAACTCTAACTGCCGTGATAGAAGTGAAAAGGTTAACTGTGGTAGGTGAAAGTGTATTTTTTAATAACTATTGGTGTTTACACCGACCATACACCTTTAACACTGTTAACAGTTCCATGTCACTAAGTGTAAAGAGTCGTTATCGATAGACATAAAAAGTCCAAATTAACAGGTTTAACATAGCTTACATAATTTGGTATATGATTTGTCAGTATTATTTTTTTTCCGGTAGGGCGAACTGTTATCCAATGTTGGTACTACTGTGTGTATGTTTGTGAGATTTAAAATATCGTAACCTCCTTCGATTCCAAAATAAACCGAAAAATTTGTTTGATACGTTGAAATTGTGTCACATCTTGTGGCTTGCGGAAGGTCCATAGTACAAGAAGAACACGAGAGCACAGGTCTAGTGGGATGACAATTTACACAAGCATGGAAAAATGATAGATTCCTACAGATCAGACAAATAAAGTAGTGTTTATTTTATCATATTACCTTATAAGTATTTCTCAATCACAATCAGAGTAAAATTCTTTCAAAAAGCATTTAAATCGGATTGCAATGAAATATACTTTTGAACCAGTAAATGTGCATTAACAACACTTGTATTGTAACTTTAATTTAACGCTGAATACAAACGTGCATGACATAGTTATTTACAAATAAATATGGCAATATCCCAGTTCGTAAACAAGCATTCAAGCAATTCAAGCAAATATGTGTTATTTCATAGTCATTGATCATTCAAATATATTATATAAGTACAGACGGTGGAATTACCGAAATCCCGAAATCTGGTAAATACCGAATTCCCCTTTCATTTTCATATAGATATCGTTTTCTTTTATACGCCCGGATTTAATACTTTATTGTGTTCGAATGTTGTATGCCGTAATTGTTGGAGGTTGGAGAGGCGTGGAGAAGTCGGACTAGTCGGAAGAAATGCGAGGAGGTACTTATGCCGTTGCTTCAAAAACGTTTGCTACATTTCATTGCACAATCTAGTGAAGAAAGAAATTCAAATAATACAATTTCACTTAAATACCATCACTGAACCTCAATACGAATCATCAACATTATTTTAACATTCGTCATGATAGGAAAGTGTACTTAATGCATAAAGGCATACTATAAGATTTTATATCATAACGCATACCATTTAAATACATACATGCAATACTCGTCTCAATATCGATATGGACATGTCATTGTGAGATATTGGTCCATGTCTGTTACCTATCAGTAATGACACCCGCTGTGACATTCTTATCGTGCGGTCAGTACTTGGAACCATGCTGTCACTGATGACTATAATACGATGTGTATTGAACCCCAATGGCGTTCTGGTTCAAATGGGGATGCTCCTGTGAACCAGAAATTAAATCTTGTATTTACACGAAGGTAACAAGTAAGAGTACGCGGTGTATAAAAAAAACATTAGAAGTCTGAATATTTATTTCTTGGTGCAAAGCAGTTCAAGAGTGCATTGCACGTCAGTGTTTAGAGGTTAATACCCGGCGTAGCCGGGCCGTTGAGTGATAAATGGCCCAAGTGACTCATAATGGTCCGAGACGTAATCGAGGGACATTATGAGCACGAGAAAAAATACCTAATTGTGTTCGCGTTTGCCTCCCTTTAGGATTTTAATAATATATATGTTCAAGCTGATCAATAAAATTGATTTATTTGGTCATGACATTACTTTACAGTCGCAAAAATTGATTTTAAAGCGAAAAATAAATTCACGTGCGAACGTTCTACGGGCCGCAAAATAATAATCGTAAATCGGCCCAGGCCGCAAAACTGATAATCGCTGAGTCATACTATTTATATATATGTATGTTTTATCAATGTTATTCGTATTGTTCTTGGTATATTATTAGTTTAATATATAACTAGGGAATAGATTTTAAGAAAAGCGTTGTACGCATTTGCTTTTAAAAGAAAGGCGACGAAAGTTGAAAGCGAATGTGGGATTTTTAATTGGCTTATTAAAGTCTTAACACCTTGAGGCTTGAGAACGTGATATGTTAAAATTCACGTGTTTGGTAGAAAGGTGTGAATTAGCAGAACCTAATGAAAGCGCTTGTTGATAGTTAGAACCGTGTAATGATGTTTGTAGCAAAATTAACACCTTAGCACAATCGCGTTATTGTCAGTATATATAAAGGTGTGTTCATACAAATATATTGAATTTATGTTCTGTTCACTCTTGTTAATAAAAATGAAGAAAGTTGCAATTTTCGGGGACAGTCACGTCAGGCGACTAGGCGCATTCTGCAATGAGGACCTCAAGGTGCATTGTTTTTTCACGTTTACTCACTATGTACAGTAAAACCTAACCGAGTTACTTTATATGGATTCTCAATTAAGCGGTGTACGTCAATTTTCAAACATTCAAATACAGACTATGTAGGGAAAACTGTGTTCACATGCCTTATATATTGGTGCCAGTGTATTCTTATAAACATAAAGACGGACTTGGTGATATGGACTCTGAAATGTAATTTGTCAAAAGTGTTGTTTTAAACTTGTGAGGTTAGTTACCAGGCCCTAATTTCTCGAAACTTCTTAAGATTCATAGGCATTAGATGCTTATTTCAATTAGACAAAATACATGCTGATTTAGGCGTACACACCCTCGCATACTCTTTTGTATGTAAAGTACGAGCCCTACCCTCCTTTACTCCTACACTTTAAAACGAGGTATGTGAAAGTAGTATTTGAGATTTCTTCATAGCCACCCCCAATTCCTCCGACTTCCCCACGCATCTCAAACCACCAACAACTACGGCACACAGCCACCACCCCCTCCTCTGACTCCTCAACCACTCTCCAACCAACCTCAACCACGACATACAACCCACTTAAACACAAAACAGTTTTAAACCATACTGCATACTCTTTTGTATGTACTTAGAAAAATGAATGGGGTTCCTAGGTTTTAATCACTCCCTGCCCCACCCCCAACTTCTCTGACTCCCCCACCCCTCTCCAACCACCAAGAAATACAGCATACAAACCACTAAAACACAATGCAGTTTTGAAGCCCCAGCGTACAAACCTCCTCGCATACTCTTCTTTTGTATGAACTTATGTAAATGAAAGGGTGTTCCGGTTTAAGTCACCACGACCCCCACCCCAACCCCTCCACCGACTTCTCCACCCCTCTCCAACCTCCAACAATTGCGGCATACAACATTCGAACACAATTAAGTATTAAATCCGGGCGTATGAAAGAAAACGATATTTACCTATGAAAATGGAAGGAGATTTCGGTATTTACCAGGATTTCGGGATTTCGGTAATTCCATCGACCCGATTTCAATATACTACAAATATAATAAAGCGTTAGGAGAGTAAAACTATAGTATATAAATGTGTATTTGTTATCACATGTGTCACAACATCACCACAAAAAATACCCCATAACATTTTTTTTATAAATATTATTTTGATACCAACAATATATTTTCATTGTAAACTGCCGTCAAATTTTGAATAGAGACTAATGTGAACGGAATATAGAAAGTTACGTATGCGTATTGAGAACAAATTGTCAGTCACAAATTCTTTCAAACACAGAGTGGAGTAAGACCTTGATATTCAGGCATGCTTTATTAAATAATTTAAAAGATGACTTAAAACATGCTTATGTTCCTGTCAAACCAGTTCTTTCAACTTTGTTTTATTGCCAACGGCAAATATTTCGTAAGGACACAGACAAAAATCCTTTGTTTGAATATTGAGTGCAAATTGGTCCATCGCATTGAAACCATGTGCTTACAGTTAACACAACGCTTCAAGTGATTTGAAAAAATATATTTAATAACGATCATTTTACCCGTAAACACTATAGTTAAACATTTTGTACATACTAATATAAAATTCAAATCGTAGTATGAAAACAGGACTTGAATCTTTAAAAAAAAAAATTGTCAGTGAAAAGTTAAGACAATATAGTTTTAGTAATTACATATAGTAATGCTAACATTCTAAAATTTAGAATTTTAGAATATTACAAATCTATATGATGCATTTATATGTTCAGACACCTGAGCATTCAACGATATAAAAGAACCATTGGAAGTGTTAATGGTATAAGGTGGACAAAATAGGTAATTTTCAAAGACGAGTGATTTGTTTATGATGAATGTTGACTAAACAGGGAATTATCAAACAAGTGAATGTGTTCATGTTTTGGCGGTCTTAAAATGAATATTTAGAGAACAGAAATTGTTCATGTTATAATGTTTAAAAAATTTGGGGAAATTAAGCAATAGCAAGAGACATTGGTCCTGCTCATGTTAAGTATTAGCAAAATTAGTTGATATGAAGAGACAAAAGATATATTCATGTAGAAGGCGGACTAAAACGGAATAAGTAAGTGACTGTGAATGTGTTCATGTTTACGTACGGCTAAATAGGGAAGAGTAAGAGACATTGAATGCTTTCATGTGAAAAGGTGGACTAGATTGGAAAAAAAAGATACAATATATGTGTTTAGGTTTAAATGAAGACTAGATAGGGAATATAAAGAGACAGTGGCTGTGTTTATGTTGAAGGTGGACAGAATAGGGACAGAGGATGTTGTTCATGTTTAAACATGAACTAGATATTTATTATAAAGCGAGAATGGATGTTCTCATTTTGCAGTCTAACTAGATAAGAAAGTTAAGAGAATGTTGATGTGTTTGTGTTAAAGATGGGCCAGATAGGTATTATTAAGGGACAGAGGAAGTGTAACAAAGTGGCCGATATATCTTTATATTGATGTGAATAATTAATGTATTAATATTGTAGTTATGAAAATATGTTGTGGTGGTATACAAACGTCTCGGCTGGGGTTTTATTCATATTGCAATTTAGTTTAAAGATTCTTCGAAAACAATTCAAATCATAGGTCCGGAAGGTTAGCATGCAGTGTTTCTTATGCAATTGTACAGCGTCAATGTGTTATGTAAACATCATATGGTACTAAAGTCTAATTATGATAAGTAGAAATAATGTTTTGGAATATCTGGTACTTATTATCAAACGCTGTCCATCTACGGGAGCTTTGTTCCGACATAGTTCATGTGTGTTGTAGATAATGAAGTAAACGTGCACAAAGTTGATGTTTTTATTAGAAATTAGATTGCATTTTGGTAAAAGTTTGTATGTGTATTTGAATTCATTTTTGTGTTCATTATTAACTTTATTCATGATAGTTAAACCCTCGACATAAACGCGCATGACATAATTCAACGTGGTGTTAAGAGTTAATTTCAAATAAATATGTCAATGTGCCCATGCGTTTACAAGAAGTAAATCATTTATGTGATATTTCATTGTCCATTGTCACCCAATGAATATATATTTTAACAATACTTATTATTAGTTAATAATAGAATAGTTTACATCAAATAAAGCGTTAGGGCAGTACAACTTTCTACGTCCTTATCCGTAATCATATCTGTATACACAAGTATATCCCAACGAAACACATTCACGTTGTTGTTGTTTTTAAATATTAAAAGGCAAAATATTTTTTCATCGTAAACTGCTAAAGAGGTATAAGACGGCAATGCGAAGAAAATATTGAAAAGTATTGAGTGCAAAGTCAGTCGGATATGGACATATTTGGCCTTTAAATACAGTATGAAGGTATGCCCGTGAGATTAAATCATGTGTTTTTAATCAATTTACTAGATGATGTTCGAACCATAAAAGAACATGCGTGAAAAGAAATGCAATTTATGTCTATTTTCCTGTACGATCATTTTTTTCAGTTTTATTTCATTACAATTTTACTCTTTAGTCCAAACTGTCTAATTAGTTAACTCTGGTTATATGCAATAATAACATTTAGTAAATCACCCTCTATATGGCAAATAAAACATATTATTAAACAAGTATAACAGTTACGCATATAGTCAATGTCACTTTCGCGACAATTCGCGACAGTCCGGCCGACGATAATGAAATACAACCTGTGTTCTTTGAAAAGCATTAAACGTATTTTATAGGTTTGTTTAAGCAATCAAGTTTGCACTAATCACAATGTTTAATCCTGTTTTGCCATCAATCACAATGATGAATACTTGGTCGTTTTCATTATACAGTTACATCTGCGATTAATTCTTTTGTTACATCCAATACCTTTCGTGTTGGTCTTTTTATTTTGTCATCAATAATAACTGTTTCATTTGATTCTATATCTGTACTGTCGATTTGGGAAATTTCAAGGGAATATAATACATTCAGAAGTTTTCCTTTGCCACTTATCCATCGTATCATCTACCCTCTCAGTTTCCTTTTTTGAGCTGCTCCTGGATCACGGAATCATATTTTTTCAATGCATCAGGATGAACTTGTAGTCTATGCACACATGATTTCAGTCTGCCGTACGAAAAAGTTCGATTTTCAGGTAAATTTGGATTTCTTTTTTCCATGTGCATGTAACTTCATATCTCCCATTAACGTTCTTGATTGTTTTGTTAATTTGTTTCAAGGAAACTTCGTCGTCGAATGTCTTAACCTTATCAGTGATTCCAATATATTCCAAGAGCCAGTTAGGCCAGGCGTTCTCTGAATGGCATTATCAAAACTGACGTTAATCTGAATTTGTAAAATGCTTGAACCATATGTCGGAGTCAGCATATTATTATCCAAATCATTCTCAACATCGGTGTTTTCACATGTTCTTCCACTAAGTATCTATTCCAATTTTGAACTCAAGAGATACAAACCCGGCTTGACTTTTCTGGGTCATTACTATGTCTAAATAATAGTCGCTTCCTATCAGTATATCAATGGTTGAGTCGCTTCCTATCAGTATATCAATGGTTGATATTTCTCTTTTAACAGGAATTTTATTTGCATGCTGTACACTTTAAACAAGATATTTGACTTGATCTTTCAGGAGACAACTATTTGGACTTCTTTGTATGTTACCACTGGTTGTCGGAAATATGTTAGCAGTCACGGTTATGGTATCCCCATGTATCAATTTGATTTGAATT
Organism: Mya arenaria; assembly: GCF_026914265.1. Lineage (NCBI taxonomy): Eukaryota > Metazoa > Mollusca > Bivalvia > Myida > Myidae > Mya > Mya arenaria. The sequence continues at coordinate 33,875,218 of NC_069137.1, read as the reverse complement.
TGTGTTGACTTTCTCTTTATTGTTGAGGATTTGACTTTACCAAAAGTTACAAGTTTTATGTCTTAGTCTTGTTCAGATTTCAGTCCAAATAGTTTTGCCAATCAATCTGTTATGTATGTTCGTTGGGATCCAGAATCCAAAAGAAGTCTTGCACTTTTACCACTGTTATGTCCAGGTTTAAAAACATCCGTCTTTGCCGTTTGCATTAGCACAATGTCGTTTGTACTATAACCGGTGTATCAGCACATGCGTTTGGAATAACGGGCTCTTCAGTCAAGTTTGACATTTTATCAGCAAGATTGGTATTTAAAGCCTTTGCTGCAACCCAAAGTTCTTTGGGCATAAACATCTATAGTGTTAACTGTAAATCCCACAATGAACACACACTATCTTTTCCTTGCAATCATTTGTCATATGGACTTCTTTTGAACATTTGTAACATGACCCTTTTAAAACCTGTCTTCTTTCTTCAGTTGTTTTAAATTTGCTGCATTCGTCATTCCTATGATTTTCTTTGCTATATCTGCTTTTATTTCCGTACACTTTAGTTTGATTTGCTCCTGTTAGAATGCTTCTACAGAACTTGATGCTTTGTTCTCGTATTTTACAAAATTCGACCCTGAATACCTCGCTGTGGTGTATCCCTTAAACATACGTCTTTCACTCTCTTTATGTCCTGAAACAATCTTGCCAGCCTTTTCATTAGCAATAATAAATTCATGTTTTTCATTTCTAAGACTCTCCACAGTCCAATCAACGCTTGCACCCTTTTGTAATTTTCACACAGCGCTTCCAAACTTCGAAGAACTTTCTGTGGTATACATGAATTGTCTCAAACTATGTACTCTAAATGTTGCTGGTGATATATTTATCATTTCTTTGTAATGCATATTGATAACTTCTTGTTTGTTTCCGAATCTCTTCTTTAGTATGTCCACTGCAATAAGGTAATTATCGTTCGATAAGGCAAGTCCTTCAATTGCACGCTGTTCCTCATCTTTTATTTTACCTTTGAGATAATTGAACTTCTCAATGTTTAACAGTCTTTCATTGTTATGTTCAATACACTCATACGAGTCCAAAAAGCTGTCCACTTGAGTTTATTTCCGTTGAAGTAGCATATATCTAACTTCGGAAGTTTTACAGGAAGAGTTTGCTTTTTTCATTTCATATCTTTGAAAAATTCTCTTTATTGCTGCATTTGGGAGAGCACTATTTGTTGAATGTTTTCTTGCATTTAAATAGATCGGAATCAACAGATCCGTCTAGTTTTGCCTTCGCATCACTTAAATCGGATATTTCAATATCCTTTTCAAGAGATTTATCACATTGTAACGCTTTCGGCACTTAGTATAAGAGCACTATCCTTTTCTTACACCTTTTCAATTAATAGTGTGTCTTCGTTCCCTATGGTTTCGGTAAACTTACACATGTGTAATTCCAACTTGTTTGTGTAAAAGACTTTTCCTTTGTTTTACAAATCGACAATATTTCGCAGAACAATCACTTTTTAAATTCGTTTTGCTTCTTATGCTTCCGGTTGTCGCTTTAAGTCCCGGGTTCCGGCACCATTCAATGTGGCGAAGTTTCTTTTTAACTTATTCATTTGGCCCCAGAGTTTTCTGTCTTATATTTGTCCTCGTTTGCAACCAAATATCCAATTAAAGAATGTCTGTTTTCACTCCAGCACAGGTTTTTTAACATTTGGACTCTTATCAGATTATTATTCACGGATAACACGTGACCGTTTCCGCCATATCTGAAAGGCAACGTGACGGTTCGGATATTCACAAGCGACCGCAGGACATTAGGCCGGCCTAAGTTCGGTAACCTACAAATAATCATGTTGGAATATGAGTGAAAATCAGTCCATTTCTTTCAACTTCATTTAAAAAGTGTCGTTATCTCTTCAAATTCAGTCTGATTTTAATAGAGTTTCACTCTTTAGAGCAAACAATCTTGTTAAATGGTCATGTTAATGTACATTGCTGTCATTCCAAACTATGGTCTGTCTCTTTCCCTTTAACACAGGCTATATTTGAGTATAACTTCTAACCTTAATAAATCACACGCGATCTTTTTCGCCATATTCAAAAAGGTGATCGGGACATTTTTTGTTAAATCCCATGAGACGGCCAGCCGGCCGGTCAATATTCCATTTCCCTCGAACAAACATTTTATAGTTGGAATATTAAAAAATAAGTCCATGGCAGGGGAATTATGTAATGCAAATTTGTTCAACGCCGCATTATGTATGTCTTTTTCACAATTGGTGTGTCTATTGTGTGTTATTTAAATCCAAATATAAAAATTATGACCTTGAAAATGAATACAACATACTATATAACCATACGCGATCGTTATTGAGGAATAATACTTTGCCTTCTAATACAATGTAGTTCAAAAGTTGGGAGGAACATAATAAAACAGTCCCTGCAACAATGAGTACCAACGACAATAATAGGTCAAATTTGTCCGATGATCGTTGAACCTTAAACAGTATAATGTAATATTTAAACTACACAATGGATTCAGTTGCAGTAAAAAACCAAAACCAGTTATTTTTATTTAGTTCATTGAAAACAAAAGACATTGGGGTTTTGGGACTATAAAATATTCAAAACAGTGTTGTTAACATTGAATAGGAAAAAAATGATACATGTACCTGTCTTTTTTGCATTAATATATAAAGAGACAAGAGCCTGTCCATCTAACAGTTTGCTTTACTTGGAAATATATCAGCAACGATATCGTATGTTATGGCATGTCAAGAGCTGCGATGATGGATGATGGAAGTAATGAGGATTAACGATACCTTTTTATAATGTAATTATAGTGTTTAAGTTGTAAAAACTGCCTTGGTTAAAATGACTCCTAGCATCGTTATTGCACTTTGCATAAAACAAGTACCGACTGTATTCATGAACACAATAACTTAGCTAAATATAATTGTCTAAATCTAACATATTTTGCTTTAATAGTGCCCTGTTTATTCCTATTATCGGGCGACATTGAGTCTAGCCGTGGACCAAATGATAATCAGGCGACGAGCATTTCAAATCTGCAGCGCAATATCAGAATAATGCGCTCAAATCTAGACTACATCAAAAATCAGCTTTAAAAACTTTGATAGTTTATGTTTTGCGTAGAAACATCTCCTGATATTAATGATGCTACTGTCATATTAAAGAATATAAAAAATGAACATTAATTTGATGTAAAAAATCCAATTTATTTGTAAAATATATATATATATATATATATATATATATATATATATATATATATATATATATATCTACTTAGGGCATTAAGGAGACCGTATATATTTTACGGCATTAAGATGACAATTTGTATATTTTTTGTTTTATACTTTATTTTGCTTTTTTGTTGATAATTTAGTATTGAAATGATCATTTAGTATGTGTACAAGGCTTCTTAAATTAATTAACAAAAAATATACGTAATTTGCGGTCTCCTTAATAATTTGTAAGTATGTCGCAGGTTTTAAGGGGACAGTTATATATGTCGAAGGGTTTATGGAGACCAGTGTATATATTATATTATTTTTGAGGCATTAAGGGGACCATCCGTATTTTATGGCATTAGGGGGACAAATTATAAATATCTTACTTTTGACAGTAAAGGCTCCCTTAACCTTAAAAGACAACTTTGTAATAGTATTTTTTTTATAATTGTGTGTAATAAATCCACAAACAATGACCAGTCGAAACGGGAGGACTGCAAATTTCTTAGAATATTCATCGGAAATCTTTTACAGACCAATTCATTCATTAAATGCAATTCAGCTTCAGTCACTTGGTATGTGTACCGTTTGATAAACAAAAAATATAATGGCCAGGGGCGGATCCAGGAATTGTCGTTAGAAGGGGGCGTTACTTAGGGGCGTTTGCAGGAGGATTGAGGGTTACTCAATCAAGACCATCCATGTTTTAACAATTTGTAGTCGGAAATGATGCATTATGTGCGTATTTTATTATTTTCTTCTCATATATTGACACAAAAAGTAAACTTGGACGATTTTAAAGGGAGCGCACGCCGACTGCGGACCCTTCTCAATCCGCTAGTGAATGGTGACTTAATATTTGATATATTATGGTTAAATAGAACTTTCAGTTGACTTATATTAACAGTTAGCTCATGATTAAAAAACATTGTTCATTGGGTTCATTGTGACCCATAGAAGTTTTTTTTATTAAAATCCCAACTTCCCCTTAAATTTTACTTGCCTAAAACGCTAACCTAAGTCAATCAGGGGCCATAACTTGTATTAATGATATGGAGTTAAGTAACCTCATTGGCTGATAATCCTGAACAATTGTGTGAAGTATTAAGTCAATTGACATGTGTTTATTGTTTTTATTCCTCATAAGTATTTCTCAATCACAATCAGAGTATAATTCTTTCAAAAAGCACCTTTGAACCAGTAAATGCGCATTAAAAAACACGTGTATTGTAATTTTAATTTAACGCTGAATACAAAAGTGCATGACATAGTTATTTACAAATAAATATGGCAAGATCCCAGTTCGTAGACAAGCATTCAAGCAAATATGTGTGATATTTCATAGTCATTGATCATTCAAATATATTATATAAGAACAGATTTCAATAAACTACAAATATAATAAAGCGTTAGGAGAGTAGAATTATAGAATATAAATGTGTATATGTAATCACATGTGTAACAACTCCACCACAAAAAAACGACATAACATTTTGTTTTCTGTTGATTTTTTTATTATTTTGATAACAACAATATATTTTCATTGTAAACTGCCGTCAAATTTTGAATAGAGATTAATGTGAACGGAATATAGAAAGTTACGCATGCGAATTGAGAACAAATTGTCAGTCATAAATTCAAAAACCATAACTCTATTCTTGCTTATTACTGACTTATTGCCCTTTGTTACTTTTTTTTTGTACGGAGTATAACTTGAAAAGTACTCGATGGAATTCATTGGAACTTCATACAATGGTAAAGCACAATGAGAGGAAGTGCAATGTTTAAGAACCATAACCCTACTTAAGCTAATTACTGAGTTATTGCCCTTCATTTGTTTTTTTGTTGTCAAATATTTTTCCAGACATTAACTTGCAAACTACAAGATGGAATTTATTAAAACTGAATACAATGGTAAAGCACAATGAGAGGAAGTGCAGTGCACAAGAACCATAACTCTATTTCAGCTAATTACAGAGTTACTGCACTTTGTAACTTTTTTTGTCCGGTGCATAACTTATAAACTATTGGATGAAATTTAATAAAACTTCATACAGTGATAGATCATAATGAGAGGGAATGCAGTGAATAGAAAATGCAATTCTATTTCAGCTAATTACAGAGTTACTGCCCTTTGTTACTTTTTCTTGTCCGGAGCATAACTTGAAAACTATTGGATGGAATTTCATTAAACTTCATATAGTGATAGATCATAATGAGAGGGGGTGCAGAGTATGGGAACCGCAATTCTATTTCAGCTAATTACAGAGTTACTGCCCTTAGTTACTTTTTCTTGTCCGGAGCATAACTTGAAAACTATTGGATGGAATTTAATAAAACTTCATACAGTGATAGATCATGATTAGAGGGAATGCAGTGTACAGGAACCGCAATTCCATTTCAGCAAATGACAGAGAAACTGCCCTTTGTCACTTTTTCTTGTCCAGAGCATAACTTGAAAACTATTAGATGGAATTTAAAAAAAAACTTCATACAGTGATAGATCACAATGAGAGGGAGTGCAGTGTACAAAAACTGCAATTCTATTTCAGCCAATTACAGAGTTACTGCCCTTTGTTACTTTTTCTTGTCCGGAGCATTTCTTGAAAACTACTGGATGGAATTTAATAAAACTTCATACAGTGATAGATCATATTGAGAGGGAGTGTAGTGTACATGAACCGCAAATCTATTTCAGCCAATTACAAAGTTACAGCCCTTTGTTACTTTTTTCTTGTCCGGAACATAACTTGAAAACTACCGGATAGAATGTAATAACACTTTATACAATGGTACAGCACAATGAGATGGAGTTCAGTGTACATGAATCATTACACTATTTTAGCAAATTATAGAGTTATTGCCTTTTTCTGTGTTTTTTTTTTTTGTCAAACTTTTGTCCGGACAGTAACTTTAAAACTACTAGATGGAATTTCATAAAACTTCATACAATGATAAATCATAATGAGAGGCGGCGTTCGCGGGTATTATTGACCTTCAGTGATAGCTCTAGTTTACAAATAAATATGGCAATATCCCAGTTCGTAAACAAGCATTCAAGCAAATATGTGATATTTCATAGTCATTGATCATTCAAATATATTATATAAGAACAGATTTCAATAAACTACAAATATAATAAAGGAGAGTAGAACTATAGTATATAAATGTGTATTTGTAATCACATGTGTAACAACTCCACCACAAAAAAACGACATAACATTTTGTTTCCTGTTGATTTTTTTTATTATTTTGATTACAATAATATATTTTCATTGTAAACTGCCGTCAAATTTTGAATAAAGAATAATGTGAACGGAATATAGAAAGTTACGCATGCGTATTGAGAACAAATTTTCAGTACCAAATTCTTTTAAACACAGAGTGGAGTAAGACCTTGATATTCAGGCATGCTTTATTGAATAATTTAAAAGATGACCTAATACATGTTTATGTTCCTGTCAAACCAGTTCTTTCAACTTTGTTTTATTGAATTTTCACTCTTTAGATTAAAATGTCGTGTTAATTGGTTGCGTAAATTTACATTGCAGCAGATGTCGCTGTTTTTGTCAGATATTCTTACCGTTTTCGATGAATTCCTAAGTATGGACAGTCTGATTTTCCTTAAGCACTGGCTTTATTTTCATACGAACTCAAACCAAATTATTATTCTCAAAACAATTGGGATCGTTTCGACCAACTCTTAAAAGGCGATCGTGATTTTTCGGAAATTAACGTCAGACGGTCGGCAAATCTTTCGTAAGGACACAAAAAAAATCATTTTTTTGAATATTGAGTGCAAATTGGTCCATCGCAATGAAATCATGTGCTTACAGTTAAGACTACGCTTCAAGTGATTTAAAAAAGTATGTTGTAACGATCATTTTACCAATAAAGACTATAGTTAAACATTTTTTACATACTAATATAAAATTCAAATCTTAGTATGAAAACAGGACATGAATCTTTAAATAATTTAATTGTCATTGAAAAGTTGAGACAATATAGTTTTAGTAATTAAATATAGTAATGCTAACATTCTATAATTTTATAAATCTATAGGATACATTTATATGTTCAGACACCTGAGCATTCAACGATATAAAAGAACCATTAAAAGTGTTATTGGTATAAGGTGGACAAAATAGGGAATTTTCAAAGACGAAGGATTTGTTTATGATGAATGTTGACTAAACAGGGAATTATTAAACAAGTGAATGTGTTCATGTTTTTGGCGGTCTTAAAATGAATATTTAGAGAACAGAAATTGTTCATGATATAATGTTTACTAAATTGGGGGAAATTAAAAGATGGTTTATGTGTTCCTGTTAAAAGGTGGACTAGGAAGGGAATAGCAAGAGACATTGGTCCTGCTCATGATTAGTGTTGGCAAAATTAGTTAATATGAAGAGACAGTAGATATATTCATGAAGAAGGCGGACTAAAACGGTATAAGTAAGTAACTGTGAATGTGTTCATGTTAACGTACGGCTAAATAGGGAAGAGTAAGAGACATTGAATGCTTTTATGTGAAAAGGTGGACTAGGTGGAAAAAGAAAAACAGTATATGTGTTTATGTTTAAATGAAGACTAGATAGAGAATATTAAGCGACAGTGGCTATGTTTATGTTGAAGGTGGACAATATAGGGACAGAGGATGTGTTCATGTTTAACATGAACTAGATATTCATTATTAAGCGACAATTGATATTCTCATTTTGCAGTTTAACTAGATAGGGAAAGTTAAGAGACAATTGATGCATTTGTGTTAAAGATGCGCCAGATAGGTATTATTAAGAGACAGAGAAAGTGTAACAAAGTGGCCGATTTATCTTTATATTGATGTGAATAATTAATGTATTAATATTGTAGGTATAAACAGATGTTGTGGTGGTATACAAACGTCTCGGCTCGGGTTTTATTCATAGTGCAATTTAGTTTAAATATAACTTTTAAAGTAAAATACATGAATTTTTATCTTTGAAAACAATTCAAATTATTGGTCCGAAAGGTTAGCATGCAGTGTTTCTTATGCAATTGTACAACGTCAATGTGTTATGTAAATATCATATGGTACTAAAGTCTAATTATGATAAGTATAAATAATGTTTTGGAATGTCTGGTACTTATTATCAAACGTTGTCCATCTATTGGAGCTTTGTTCCGACAAAGGTTGTAGTTCATGTGCGTTGTAGACAATGAAGTAAACGCGCACTAAGTTGATGTTTTTATTCGAAATTAGATTGCAGTTTGGAAAAAGTTTGTATGTGTATTTGAATTCATTTTTGTGTTCATTATTAACTTTATTCATGATAATTAAACGCCCGACATAAACGCGCATGACAGAATTCAAAATGGTGTTTAGAGTTAATTTCAAATAAATATGTCAATGTGTCCATGCGTATACAAGAAGTAAATCATTTATGTGATATTTCATTGTTCATTGTCATCCAATAAATATATATTTTAACAATAATTGGTATTAGTTAATAATACAATAGTTTACATCAAATAAAGCGTGATGGGAGTACAACTTTCTACGTCCTTATCCGTAATCATATCTGTATACATAAGTATATCCCAACGAAACACATTCACGTTGTTGTTGTTTTTAAATATTAAAAACCAAAATATTTTTTCATCCTAAACTGCTGAAGAGGTTTAAGAAGGCAATATGAAGCAAATTGTCAGTCCGATATGGACATATTTGGCCTTTAAATACAGTATGAAGGTATTCCCGTGAGATTCAAGCATGTGTTTTTATTCAATTTACTAGATGATGTTCGAACTATAAAAGAACATGCGTGAAAAGAAATGCAATTGTTGAGTTTGATTTCATTACAATTTTACTCTTTAGTCCAAAATGTCTAATTAGTTAACTTTGGTTATATGCAATAACAACATTTAGTAAATCACCTTCTATATGGCAAATAAAACATATTACTAAACAAGTATAACAGTTATGCATATAGTCAATGTCACTATCGCGACAATTCGCGACAGTCCGGCCGACGATAATGAAATACAACCTGTGTTCTTTGAAATGCATTAAACGTATTTTATACGTTTGCTTAAGTAATCAAGTTTGCACTTATCACAATTGTTAATCCTATTTTGCCATCAATCACAATGATGAATACTTGGTCGTTGTCATTATACAGTTACATCTGCGATTAATTCTTTTGTTGGCACCTCCAATGCCTTTCGTGTTGGTCTTTTATTTTGTCATCAATAATATGTTTCATTTGATTCCATATCTGAACTGTCGATTTGGGAAATTTCAAGGGAATATAATACATTCAGCAGTCTTCCTTTGCCACTAATCCATCGTATCATCTACCCTCTCAGTAATTTCTATTTTGAGCTGCTCCTGGATCACGGAATCATACTTTTCAATGCATCAGGATGAACTTGTAGTCTACGCACACATGATTTCAGTCTATCGTAAGAAAGAGTTCGGTTTTCAGGTAAATTTGGATTTCTTTTTTCCATGTGCATGTTACTTCATATCTACCAGTACTTGATTGTTTTGTTAATTTGTTTCAATATTTGTCGAATGTCTCAAACTTATCAGTGATTCCAATATATGCAATATTCCAAAAGCCGGTTAGGCCAGGCTTTTTCTGAATGGCACTGTCAAAACTGGCGTAAATCTGATTTTGTTAAATGTTTGAACCATATGTCAGAGTCAGCATATAAGTATCCGAATCATTCTCAACATCTGTGTTTTCACATGTTCTTCCACTAAATATCCATCCCAATTTAGAACTCAAGAGATACAAACCCGGCTTGATTTTTTCTGGGTCATAACTATGTCTAAATAATAGTCGCTTGCTATCGGTATATCAATGGTTAATATTTCTCTTTCAACAGGAATTTTATCTGCAAGGTGTACACTTTTAACAAGATATTTGACTTGATATTTCAGGAGACAACTATTTGGACTTCTTTGTATGTTACCACTGATTGTCGGAAAAATGTTAGCAGTCATGGTTTCTCCAATTATCAATTTGATTTGAATTTGTGTTGACTTTATCTTCATTGTTGAGGGTTTGACCTTACCAAATGTTACAAGTGTTATGTCTTAGTCTTGTTCAGATTTCAGTCCCAATAGTTTTGACAATCGTTCTGTTATGTATGTACGTTGGGATCCAGAATCCAAAAGAAGTCTTACACTTTTACCACTGTTATGTCCAGGTTTAAAAACATCCGTCTCTGCCGTTTGCATTAGCACAATGTCGTTTGTACTATAACCGGTGTTTCAGCACATGCGTTTGGAATAACAGGCTCTTCAGTCAAGTTTGACATTTCATCAGCAAGATTAGTGTTTGAAGCCTTTGCTCCAAACCCAATGTTCTTTGGGCATAAACTTCTATAGTGTTTACTGTAAATCCCACAATGAACACACACTATCTTTTCCTTGCAATCATTTGTCATATGGCCTTCTTTTAAACATTTGTAACATGACCCTTTTAAAACCTGTCTTTTTTCTTCAGTTGTTTTAAATTTGGTGCATTCGTCATCTCTATAATTTTCTTTGCAATATCTGCATTTATTTCCGTACACTTTAGTTTGCTTTGGTCCTGTTTAGAAAGCTTCTACAGAACTTGATGCTTTGTTCTCGTATTTTAATTCGACCCTGATTACCTCTCTGGAGTGTATCCCTTAAACAAACGTCGTTCACTCTCTTTATGTCCTGAAACAATCTTGCCAGCCTTTTCATTAGCAATAATGAATTCATGTTTTTCATTTCTAAGACTCTTCACAGTCCAATCAACACTTGCACCCTTTTGTAATTCTTACTACCTCAAAACATTTGGTGGGAGTTATGATGTTATTATTGACACAAATTATGTTTTGATTCACATTTTCTCCCAGCACTTCCAAACTTTCTGTGGTATCAATGAATTGCCTCAAACTATAAAGTCTAAATGTTGCTGGAGATACATTCATCTTTTTTTTGTAATGTATATTGATTACTTCTTGTTTGTTTCCGAATCCTTCTTTAGTATGTCCACTGCAATAAGGTATTTATCGTTCGATAAGGCAAGTCCTTAAATTGCACGCTGTGCCTTTTTTTATTTTACTTTTGAGATAATCGAACTTCTCAATGTTTTACAGTTTTTCATTGTTATGTTCAATACACTCAAACGAGTCCAAAAAGCTGTCCATTTGAGTTTATATCCGTTGAAGTAGCATATATACAACTTCGGAAGCTTTACAGAAACACTTTTTTATATTAAATAAACTTTTGCTTTCTTGCATTTTTTATAGATCAGAATCAACAGATCCTTCTAGTTTCTTTGGCTTCGCATCACTTTAATCGAATATTTCATTATCGTTTTCAAGAGATTCAGCACATTGTAACGCTTACGGCACTTAGTATATGAGCAGTATCCTCCTCTAACACCTTTTCAGTTAATTGTGTGTCTTCGCATGTGTAATTCCAACTTGTTTGTGTAATAGACTTTCACCTTTGTTTTTTTAATCCACAATATTTTGCAAAACAATCACTTTATAAATTCGTTTTGCTTCTTATGCTTCCGGTTGTTGTTATTAGTCCCGGATTCCGGCACCATTCAATGTGGCGAAGTTTGTTTTTAACTTATTCATTTGGCCACAGATTTCGCAGTTTTCTTTCTTATATTTGTCCTCGTTTGCGACCAAATTCTCAATTAAAGAATGTCTGTTTTCAATCCAGCACATACTTATTATCATATGGACTCTAATCAAATTATTATTCACGGATAACACGTCATCGTTTCGGCCATATCTGAAAGGCAACGGGGCGGTTCGGATATTCACATGCGACCCAAGGTCATTAGGCCGGCCTAAGTACGGTAACCTACAAAAAATCATGTTGAGATATGAGTGAAAATCAGTCCATTTATTTCATCTTATTTAAAAAGTGTCGTCATTTCTTCAAATTCAGTCTGATTTTACTGGAGTTTCAATCTTTAGAGCAAAACCTCTTGTTAATTGGTCACTTTAATGTGCATTGCTGTCATTCCCAATTATGGTCTGTCTCTTTCTCTGTAACACAGGCTATATTTGAGTATGAACTCTAACCTTAATAAATCACACGTGATCTATTTCGCCATATTCAAAAAGGTGATCGGGACATTTTTGGAAATTCCCATGAGACGGCCAGCCGGCCGATCTATATTCCATTTCCCTTGCAAAAACTTTTTATAGTTGGAATATTTTAAATTAGTCCATCGCAATGTAATTATGTAATGAAAATTTGTTCAACGCCTCTTTATGGGGGCCTTTTTCACAATTGGTGTGTCTTTTGTGTGTTTTTTAAATCCAAATATATAAATTATGACCTTGAAAATGAACACATGATAATATATAACCATACGCGATCGTTATTGAGGAACAATACTTTGCCTTCTAATACAATGTAGTTCAAAAGTTGGGAGTAACATAAAAAACAGTCCCTGGCAGGAATGAGAAACAAAGACAACAATAGGTCAAATTTATCCGATGATCGTTTAACCTTTAACAGTATAATGTAATATTTAAACTATAAATTGGATTATTATTAAAGTTGTAGCATAAAAACAACACCAGTCATTTTTATTTAGTTACATGCACATTTGAACAAAAGACACTGTTTTTTAGGGTATAACAAATTCCAAACAGTGTTGCTAACATCGAATAGGTAATAAAAAAGATACCTGCATTATAAGCATTAATATATAAAGATACAAGAACGCGGGCATCAAACAATTTCTGTTGCTCTACTGAGCAATGCATCAGCAACGAGTTCGTATGTAATGGCATCATATTAGCTTCGATGATGGACGATGGAAGTTATGAGGAATAACGATATCTTTTTAGAATGTTATTATAGTGTTTAAGTTGTAAAAACTGCCTTGGTTAAAATGACTCCTAGCATCGTTATTGCACTTTGCATAAAACTTGCCCCGACTGTATTCATAAACACAATAACTTAGCTAAAAACAATTGTCTAAATCTAACATATTTTGCTTTAAAAGTGCCCTGTTTATTCGTAATATCGGGCGACATTGAGTCTAGCCAAGGACCAAATGGTGATCAGGCGACAAGCTTTTCAAATCTGCAGCGCAATATCAAAATAATGCGATCAAAATTAGACTGCATCAAAGATCAGCTTTAAAAACTTAGATAGTTTATGTTTTGCGTAGAAACATCTCTCTCCTGATATTAATGATGCTAGTGTCATATTAAAGAATATGAAAAATGGAAATTAATTTGATGTAAAAAATCCCATTTATTTGTTAAAATCCTGACTTCTAGGAGATAATTTCCTATTTAAAAATATGAAACCCGGGTAAATATATATGATATGTTTTGTTAAAATCTGTCCTTCCAGGCATTTGTTGTTCCATACATTTATTTTAAATATAATATCGAGTTGAAATATGTTGTTCCATACATATATTTTAAATATCATATCATGTTGCAATATTTGATTCATATATATGTGTAATATGCACATGTGTAATATAAAAATGTCACAACACATGTTTGTAGGCAATTAAATTGGAAGCATTTTTAATGATATCATAAAGCAGTTCATTTCCCGTCTTAACAGAAGAGGAAAAGGTAATGTCACTTCATGATTTTATAAATAGAATCATTTTCAAACGTTCGTCACTTCTGATATTTGACCAAGTAATAACGCCATAAACATTCTAAAAATTATGATGTGATGTCATCAAACTAGGGACGACGACACAATTTTAAAGAAAGCAATATTCATTAAAAGTTTATTGTTTTATGTTGTTTATCTTACTTGATATCATACCAGTATTCACACAAACTTTTAGCGGAATTAAAATGATCGGATATATAATTTGTTTTAATGATTCCGGGTACTACAATAAAGAAATGCTTGTAGCGCGGGAATTGGTTATTGCTTTGTCAGTTAATAGTATTTGGCCAATTATTAACGAAGGTTACTCAAGAAATTGCAGATGTTTTAACAATACAACTTTAAAACAGAAGCATGTATGCTTATTGAGTGCAGCAAAATGAGATAACGTTGTATGCATTTTAGAGCACATTTCAACAAATAAGAAATTTATGCAAAAAAGGTTGTGCCTTACACATTTCGACATCATGAATTTCTGTCACTAACTTCGTCATAAAAGATTGATTTTGTATAAATTTTAATAAAAAAATTCGTTGCTCGTTTTAATTATCTTTTATGTTTATTGATATGGTTCGGTTCGATTTAAATTTAGTAATATATTTTGTTCATAGTGGCGTTTTCAAGACTAGCAAAATATGTACTATTGTTTTCATTATATTCTACATGTTGTGCTTTTGACTTTAATTTCAATCCGTTTTTCTGTAGTTATTATATCTAATTCTTGTTTAAGAACACCTATATCTTCTATCTGATTGCAATTATTACTTAAGTGTGTGTTTAATAGTAATATATTGATTCTTCCGATTAAATCGTTTTCATTTTGTACTATTTCTTTTTTAGTCTCTTTGATCAGTTCCCATAGTGTATTTGGGTTAGAGTTACTATTTACTTGTATGATTTTATAGTAACTTTGTCCTCTCATTAGCTCTTGCGTGTTAAGACTTAGTATTACTGTTGAATGGTCTTTTAAATCTTGTTTTAATACTACTGTTAGGTATTGTATTGCGTAAGTAATCAGAAATGAGAAAATAATCCAGACGAGAGAATATTACTGGTTTTATATTGGAATGCCAAGTATATTGGTGTAAATTTGGACTGTTTTCGCGCCAAATATCAATCAAGTTATAATTATATATTATTCTGTGAAGTGTTGCTTGACATTTTCATTTGTATCTGTTCTATCATTTTCTTGTCAATGGAAGGGTTAAGCACAGTGTTGAAGTGACCTCCAATTATTATATTTTGTTCATTACTGTCAACTACAAACAATTCTAATATGTCGAACAACGTTGTTTTGTCAGCATTTAGCCCATAAACATTAACTTAAGTAATATATTTATTATGAATTTGTATCTCTTAGGTAATTAGCCCACCAGCTGCTAGCTCATAAGAATTTAAGCATTTATCATTCGATTCTTTATTAACAAGTAAGGCAACGCCTACTTTATTAGATTTATTTCCACTAGAAATGAAAAACCTTTCCACTCTCAAAGAAAGACTTGTTGAATGGGTTTTTTGTACAAATATTATATCATTATTTTAGACTCAAGTATTTAGATACTGTGAGGCGTTTTTGCTTATGCCGAGTCCTTTAGTGTTTAAAGTACAGAACGTGATACTCATTATTTGAGGATTGAAAATAAGTGAAATCTTTTCCTAGGAATTGACCAGTTATCTTTCAAAAGATCTGCCCACCTTCTTCTGTGGAGTCGCGCTCGCGGCTAAAATGGCCTCCGGAGGACCTTCGGAGAAGGCTCCGCCATTAAAGCCGCGAGCGCGACTCCCACAGAAGAAGGTACGTCATTCCTAGTGGGCAAAGATATGTGTTTTGGGTTTTTTACCAGCACGATCACTGGATTTTTTTTTTTTTTTTCTGCCGCCATTCAATTGGTCGAGCAGATGTAAATTTATTCAAACAAGGTAACAAAGCATGTCAAAGTCAAAAATCAATTCAAAACAGGGCAGCTGGGCATCTTGCAGAGCATCCTCATGGTTACCGTCTCCGTCCACTCTAGGTGAGTCCTCACTTCGTGGATTCCCACGTTCCCTTGTGTAGTCTCGTCCAGAAACTCTTCAGATGTGTAGTGACATTCCGCGCCAACAACTAGTGCAGTAGAACCGTAGTCCTTAGAAGTAGCACCTGTGTCAGCAGAGATGAGCATTCGCTTAGGGTCCTCGTGTAGCTTACGTATTCCAATCTCCAAGTCTTTACCGGTTCCCACAAAGAACTTGATTAGGTCAAACATGTTGGACTTGTCTCCCATTCCCGCGGTCGCGTCTATCCAATCGTACTGTGGGTGAGGGTGTGTAGTGTACTTGTACTCAAAAGATGGCCGCATGTCTCTGTCCCACACTGTCTTTTTCTTGAAGAGCTTAGTCAGGTCCCCTGTAGGAAATGTCTTGGCAGCGTCCTTAAACTGGTTATTGGAGTCAAAGATGTACTGCATGTCAATCTTTTGGTAGTTGCGAGTCTCCATGTTGATTGGTACCCTCTGTCTGGCTGTCGTCATCCACGCGTATGCGATCGTGTCCTTTCTGTTGAAGTTGAACATCTTGCTAGTGAGGTCAAGTACCTGGTAACGTTCATACCCGTCCATTGAGTACATTAGCATTTGTCCAAAGTCGAGCATGCGCAAGTCGTTCAGCATGAATGGGTGGATCACATAAACCTTCGTGTCGGAAGCACCTGTCTTGAGTACCTGGTGGTTGTATGCTACCCTCGTAAAGTGACAAGTCACTACTTTGATGTTGTCGTAACCAAACCTCTTGTGTAGCAACTAGATCCTGTTTCGGGTAGGGACGAAGACGCCTATCCCCGGAATGGTAATTGAATCCGCCGTAAGACCGCTTGATGTCCCCGCCGTGTTTGTACATGTTGAGTCTAGAAGATTTGTATCTGGCGATGTCTCTGTCAAATTGCTGAGCTCTTCGTTTTCCAGAAGATTCGTGAAACTCTTTTGCTCGTCTAAGTCTGCTGAGAATTTCCCTTCGTTCCTGTTCCGAATAGGTCTCGCCTGTTCTTGGCTGTTTGTACTCTGGCTCGGTTGAATCTGTGCTCCTATCTCCACGCTTCTCTGCCATTCACCGTAACGCGGTTCACAAAGTTGAGTGACCGGCTTCTGAAGATTGTAGTAGTCAAGGGGTCCTCCCTTAACCAACTCTAGATATCTCCTAAGTTTCTTAGAATCTGCTGAAGTGCTTTCGCTAACACCCGTTCGCTTAGAGTTAGACAAAGTTTTGTCCAACAAGTCAATGTGCACTCCTGCTCTTGAACTGAGATTTGAGTCTGACACGCTACGCTCCGATATTCTGGTTGTTTCTCCTTCTCCATCCATAACTAGTCTGATGACGTACAGAATTCGTCCACCTTTTTATAGCACCGATGGCAAAGTTCCAATGAATTCATCCGCCGCAAAGAAGTAGATCCTTTCCGGTTCTGAACTTGGCAGCTGGTTCCAACCAAATGGTCCTCGGCTTGTGCTTCTCGCACATACAAAGTCCTTCCGGTTTAGCTCCGCATCCACTGCTATTGATGAGATACTCTCTGTCCCAATCAAATCCTTCTCCTAGTTTCTCCCATCTGTCTGTAGGTAACCCAGTTGCTTCGTCCGTCCTCCTTCTGAACCACAAGACTGGCTGCTTCCCTGTATACGTCCCGTCCAACACTTTCTTCTGGACCCACTCAAACTTGCTATTAGTATATTCCGGCATGACTGCTCTCTTTGACTAAATGTGAAAGAATGAGGAAAGAAAGACCAAAACGTCACTAAAGTGGTGTAGAGTACACCGAAATTCATACGCCGAAGAGGAATAAGTCCTAAGAGACGGCGGAAGAATACAATAACAACTAAAAATAGATCCTTAGAAACACATATCTCTGCCCACTAGGAATGACGTACCTTCTTCTGTGGGAGTCGCGCTCGCGGCTAAAATGGCCTCCGGAGGACCTTCGGAGAAGGCTCCGCCATTAAATATACGTTACGAAAACATTGTGGCATTAATACTATATTGCCAAGAAAAATAAAAATATAACAATCCTTTAACGTGTCAACATACATGCTCTAGCACAATTTACCAGTTGCTAAGTATCCTAAGATAAACTATTAACACTATATTTATTTTTTTGCAAGTACAAAACCGCACATGATTAAATTGTCTTATGAGTTACTTAAATAATATCGCACTAATTATAAGAAATGTATGGCTTATGCGACTGGTCATATTTATCGTACATCATATTCATAATCCACTATACGAAGCATTGTGTATATATGGCTCCTAGCAACTAGACTGTCATGCACTAATATATATTTGACTCAATTTTAAAGTATGCATTCTAATTGTATATCCTTTTAGTAAACATATCATTTTAATAGGTATCAGTAGATGACAGAAAAAACTTGATGAAAACAAATTCTTTTATCAGGTATACTTGATTTATGGGTTATAAATCTAACTTCTAAATGGATTTCCGAAAAAAACAAAACAAATGAAAACCAGGAAGGCTAGCATATCCAAAGTTATTGTATCAAAGAAAGGAAATAATTTAATTATATCTCCGGCATGACCATGGGTTCTGAAAAGTTTAGAAATTTAAATAATTTTGTTTTTTATTTTAAGGTACAATAACACCATTGACAATTTTCGCTGCACATTTTTGACTAAAAATAAATAAATAATTCCGAGTATTTAAAATGAACTAGATATTGGTAGTCTTAACATATTTGGATTGAGCTACGAAGTGGAAAAGGAACCTTATTTGTTATGTTCAATAAATTTAGGAAGTACATTAACAAGCCATGATATGAATATAAGACAGTTTGCTGAAGACTAGCATTTATTTTTTGTATTTTACCAATCATAAATTTAGCTGCATCGGGCGATATTTGGTTTTCGTACATACTTGTAATAAATGGAATAATCTTTAATAAAAAATGCCAGGAATGATATGTAATACTTGTTTATTTTTCCAATATTCTTCCTTTTAAGCGATGGATGGTCATTGGCGTATCATTTTCTCGACAACTTATGACCATTTGTTTACTTATATTTCCACAGCAACCACATATTTCGTCTAGACTTACTTTGACTGCATTAACAATCCGTGTTTTAAACAACCCAATTGATTAAAAATACAAAACATGAATCATCATTATTTTCTTTGTTGTAATATGAAAAGAATCGGCGAGCCGTATACTACTGAACGTGTTTTTTTGGTTAAAATACCACTATTATAAATAATGGGACGATTGTTTAGAAATCGGTAAAGTTATCAACGTGATTAACGATATTGTTTGTAACGTTTAAATATCAACCTTTGATGATGGGCACATTTATTTAAATAATTAAATTGTCTATAAACATGTGTTTGATACTGTTTTCTTACACATGCGCATATAACACACACATATATATATATACATGAAGAAAGCAAACTACAACACCTGAAATAGTTGTCTCAAATCTTTGTTAGAAACACTGCAGATCATAAGTGTTTCCATTGATCCTTCAGAGCAGTCAATATTTTAAAGTGCACAACGATGACGTTAACAAAGTTGTTAACTTTATCAAAGTTCTGAACAATCGGCCCAATGTATCTCAAATTATTAATGATAATGAATAAAAAAAGTAATATTTCCTACCTTACTTATGACATTGTCCTGCGGATCTTAGGTATGTAACACTGATATCATCTGATTCGTGGGAAAATAAGAACAGTTAAAGACATTTGTACCTATTACGATCAAAACGTTAAAATTAAAACTAAATTTCATGATATATTCACTACTATATGAATTGTTATATTTTTTATCTTTACGTTTTGCATATGTGGCATGATATAAATGTTCATATAGTGCCAAACTATCCTTATGTATTGTAACACTTTGGTACACATGCTGTAAACCTGAAATACTTTCAGTATGAAACATTCAGTTTTATGAATAGCAATACCTTTATAATCGCTACATGTAAAGAAAACAGAATCATTTATTCACATACATGTATGTGTTGATTTCAAAAGAGTTTATTTTTTGACGTTTTCATATACAGGAAGATACATTGAAAGTTAAAAAAAGGTAACTTTTCACAACAATTATTCGGCAGGGACCTACTGCTCGTTATTCAAAATCAGGCAAGAAAATCTCCAATTGTCCGATGAAATGGGTGTGTGTGTTGCTGTTTGTTTCTAATAAAATTGATTAAACACTGTTACCAACACCAACTATGTGAGTGAGCCAGAAAATAAACGCTGAAAACTAACGCGCATGACATGGATCAAAGTTATTAATTCAATACTATAGTTCAAGGAAGCGTGAGGGAGTATAACTTACATTAAATATATTTTCGTCATATTTGTATACAACGAAAAACAAGTTCACGTTGTTGATATCGCTAAGCATTGATAACCGCAATATATTCGTATCGTAATTGGTGACAAGTATTGATAAGAGTGCAATGTGAACAAAATATTGAAAGGTACGCAAGGATATTTAGTGCACATTGTCAGTCAGAAATGAAAATACTTGGCCTTAACATACAGTGTGGAGTTAGCGTCTGAGATTAAAACATAATTTATTAAAGAATATACTAGGTGACTTTTAAACCATTTAACAATGTTTGCACAAAACTGCTATACATTTTTAATTACCTGTCATACCATTTCTTGCAACTTCATTTGAAAAGTGTCGTTTTCTTTCAAATTCAGCTGTAGCTTCAGTTTTAGGAGCTTAACTTCTTATTAATAGGTATCAGAAATGCTTATTGATGAAGACTTTGCAGTGTCAGATGTTGTTATTGTTTCCGACAAAATCCCCAACTCACCTCTTTATCTAGATTGAGAATCCGCAATGGAATCCTGCTCTAAAAATGGACTGAAAGTTATATTTACTTTTTTTTTTGCATTGAAGAGTGTTCCGTTTTGTTTTGTTTTCGGTTTATTTCTTTCTTTGCGGATCTCACTAAGAGTTGTTTTTCGACTTCGAAAATTAAGACAATTGTTTTCAACTTCATTTCATATGTGTTGTTTATATCTTCAACTTCGGTTTGTAGTTGTTCTGGACACTTTATATTTTAACATCAACATGACAGATATTTATTAACATTCGTGGTCTAAGTTAATGTTTGCTGACTGATCCACATTCAAAAATGTTTTTTGGGCACATTCAAACATGGGTACCTAGTATGCCGATGAAAACAGGGAAACACACATGATAACTTTTAAGGTAATTGATCATGTTTTAATAAACAAAATAACATGAAATAACATGATAAATAGGCTCACCCGATAAAATCCCTCCACCTTGCAAGATAAACTTCCTCCATCCACGGCACGAACCTAGTACTCTTTCAAAAAAGAACTATTTCATACTGCTGACGTACTTCTCGAACAGTATTAAAAATAAACGTCTTTAAAAAGCATCTGAATTCGACCAAACGGGTCTTATTTATTTTGTGTTGTACAATGGAAGCAAAAGCACACTAAGCTAATGTGTTTGTTCAATCCAAGAATATAATTCCAATCAAAGGGCATTTTGTTTTTAATATATAATATGCATTTAAATATTTATATGAAAAACTTCAGAAACAAGATCAGTAGTTAACAGTTTTAACGTAAACCCGGTGTAATGGATGGCACAGGGTAAACGCCCAAAACGTATAACATGAAAAAAAAATCATGACATGGAACAACAGCAAAAAACTCTACAAACAACAATGCAATAAATATGTTCTTTATAAACAGTATTCCTAATTATTAATCACCAAAGTCAATCGCGCACGACATAGAATTAAACATTGCGATTAGAGTTAATTTAAAATACATTTGGCAAAAGCAGTTTAGTATATATGTCATATTACATAGTCATTGGTCATCAAAAATCAATTTAACTACGTACAAAATTCAACGATTTTTAGTTGTTGATTTTCTTTTCAACAATGTGTTTTAAAGCAATCTGCTGAGAAATTTTGAATAGTTGGCGATTCGACCGACATATTGAACGCACTCATGAATATTGAGTGCACATTATCGGTCAGAAATAGAAATAATAGGCCTTCACATACAGTTTCGCGAAAGCCCCTTAGATTCAGGCATGTATTGTTAAACAATTACTTAGATGACTTTGAACCATGACACTCTATTTTCAAAAATCTGTATCACATGTTTAAATACCTGTCGGACTATTTCTTTCAAAAGCGTTGTAATATCTTCAACTCATTCTAATTTCATTTGAGTGTCACGGTATATTATAACAAAAAGTCTTGTTAATTGGTCTCGTTAATACATATTACTGCAGACTAGTATAGATATTCTTACCGTTTTCGCTAAATTACAATAATGATATGTCTATTTAAAAGGATCAGCTCTAGATTTATAAGCGTTTATGAATACCTCTTGAACGTTTACGCCATATCCGAAAAAGTCGTCTTCCAGAAATAATATTGCTGCAGATGTCGCTGTCAAGATATTCTTACCGTTTTCGACGAAATTCCCTATTATGGTATGTCTGATTCCGCTCTCGCACTGGCCTTACTTTTGGCACACTCTTAACAAAATTGTTTTCTCTAAAAGATGGGATCGTTTCCGCCAAATCTCAAAAGGCGATCGGGATGTTTAGGATTCACGTCAGACGGCCGGGAAATATTTTTTAGTGTACAAACAAAAACCTTGGTTTAATTATTGAGTGAAAAACAGTCAATCGTAATGGAATCCTGTGCTTACAGTTTACAGTTTAAGCAACACTTCAATTTGTAAAGCCTATGGAAGCTAGTTGTGTTGTTTTTGTGTTATTTGTGCCCTGAAACTGTTAATGAACATGAACATGAAAACTCATTTAATATAAAACAATACGCAATCTATTCCAATGAATAAAAAATAATTAGCCTTTTATCTGTTCAGAAGGTGAAGATATATAAAACTTTCACTGGCAGCAATGAAACACAATGACGGTGATTTGTAAAATATATCTAATTACGATTACATTACCCGTAAACACTATAATAGTTAAATATTTTTTTCGACATACCAAAATTAAATTTAAATCGTAGTATGAAGACAAGACTAGAACCATTAAGTATGGTAATGCTTACACCAAAATTAGAATTATAAAATGTTACAAATGTAGTGGATGCATTTATATGTTCAGACACCTGAGCATTCAACGATATTAAAGAACATTGGAAGTGTTTATGGTATAAAATGGACAAAAAGGAAATTTTAAAGACGAGGAATTTGTTTGTGTTGAATGTGGACTAAACAGGGAATTTTCAAAAAAATGAATGTGTTTATTTTTAGTGGCAGTGTTAGAGGTAATATTTAGAAAACAGAAATTGTTCATGTTAAAATGTTTTACTAAATAGGGGAAAATTAAGATATGGTGGATGTGATCCTGTTTGAAGGTGGCCTAGGAAAGGAATAGCAAAATACATTAGACATGCTTATGCTAAGTGTTGGCAAAATGATGTTATATATATAGAGACAGTAGAAATATTGAAGGCGAACTATAACGGAATTAGTAAGTGACGGTGAATGTGTTCATGTTAACGTACGGCTAAATAGGGAAAGGTAAGAGACATTGAATGTTTTTATGTAAATAGGTGGACTCGATTGGAAATAAAGAAGAGACAGTATATGTGTTTATGTTAAAAGGTGGACCAGATAGGTAATATTAAGAGTTAGTGGCTGTGTTTATGTTGAAGATGTGCTAAATAGGGAATATGAAAAGACTGTGGATATGTTAATGTTGAAGGTGGACTAGATAGGGACATAGTATGTGTTCGTGTTTAAACATGAACTACATATTTATTTTTAAAAGACAATGATTGTTGTCAAGTTGCAGATAGGAAATAAGTTATAAAGACAATAATAGGTTAAATTTATCCGAAGATCGTTGAACCTTTAACAGTATGATGCAATATTTTAGCTACCCATTGGATTATTGTTAAAGTTGTAGTATAAAAACAACACCAGTCATTTTATTTGGTTTTATGCTCATTGCAAACAAAATACAATGTTAGTTGTTGTTGTTGTTGTTGTATTTTGGGGTGTCTATAAACGATTCAAACCATTGTTGCGAACACAGTAAATTAAAAAAAATGATACCTGCATTGTATGTATTAATACGTATATTAAGAGACACGAAGCTGTGCATCTAACAGTTTTTATTGATCATGGCATCTCATGAGCTGCGATGATGGACGATGGAAGTAATGAGGAATAACGATACCTTTTCATAATTTAAGTAGAGTGTTACTCACTTAAAACCTTAAATCCTCGGAATGCCCTGATGGATATGAGGAAAACTGTGTTAAGCGAACCATTTTATTATTATTGTAATTTTGACTGGCAATTGATTAATATGGTAGTTACCTTAACTACAATATATCCTTTGTATTTGATTTGGGTCGTTACCGTCAAATTTTACCTCATTCACTGTTAACTGTCGCCTCCCTTTTACTATAAAATCCTATAAAGAGGATCTTTCAGATAATATTTACCAATGCTTAAATTTACATTTGATAACCGTAATCGAATATGCCATTAATGCGTCTCTTAAGCCTATCAAATATATTTTTTTTCTTATAGCCTAAGACGAATATTGAAAGGTTTTAATTTAATTTTAATTATTTCCTTCATTTTTATTGCAACGTTTTTTCTTGTATTCATATTTATTCATTTTCTTCACCCTTCTCTTTTCTCTGTCCAGTTTCTCCTGTTCATTCTTATATGCTCACATGGACTGTTTCATGAAATCTGATGACAACCAAGTATAAATGTCAACGTCATCAAATGATGTTTTGTGGTCAAGGAACATACAGAATTGAGCAAGATTGGATTGTTTTTCTGGTTAATGAACTTTCGTTATGAGACAATTGTAGGGAATTTTTACTTGGCTTTGCAATGTTCGGAATTATTTTATAAATCTTGTCGTAAATTTTATACTGCCTTGTTTAAAATGACTCATAGAATCGTAATTGTGCTTATGCAACTACTACTGTATTCATGAACACTAAACCTAGTTGCTAACAAATGTCTAAATCTAACATATTTTTTATTTAATAGTGCCCAGTTAATCCTATTATAGGGCGACATTGAGTCTTACCAAGGAACCAACAATAATCAGATGGCATGCTTTTCAATTCTTAACCGCAATATCAGAAGTATTCGATCAAAATTAGACTACATTAAAGATCAACTTAAAAACCTTGATAGTTTGTGTTACGCGTAGAACCATTTTTATCCTGATATTATGATTATGATGATAAATGATTTTATTCTAATTGATGAACATATCTTTTCGTTCCGAAAAGACAATCCTTCAAATTCGGGAGGTTTATAAATTTTTATACGGTCTTTTTAAAACCTTTTAGACTTAAAGCATTATCTCACTGAATCGCTTAGGGTAGAAATTAAATATCAAAGTGATTTTTTCTTCTATATCTCAATCATCATCTTAGAATGGAATTCTGGGACAGTTAATATTTGCCTTGAAAAGACTAATGACTCGTGTTAGACTAGCATTGTTCTGGGTAATATCAACGAATACCTGCTGAACTCCTAAAACCGTAAATTAAAGGATATAATGAATCTTAAAAATCTACAAAATATCAATAAAACACCGACTAGAGTATACTTCTAAATTCGCATCAAGTGTTTCAATTAAAGAAATGTTATGGAACTACAAAACTGAAGCATTGATTGGCTTGTTTGATACACGATGGAAGTTTTGATGATCAAATGAGTTTACTACTATATTCATCAGAACGGGCGATACGGAAAACAGTAACTAATGGGATAAAATACGCAAAAGAAATATTTAACTGTAATTTGGAAAACATAATGGTTCAGTTTAATAGTTCAAATCTGCGTTTATATTGGAAAACTGTTCGAATGCTTCTAAAAGTCAATGCAAACAATGGAAAAAGAATACAACCGTTACTTAACTCAGATAATTCGTTTACTGACTTTGAAAAACAAAATCCCTGAATGTTTGTTTTGTTTCTATCTGTAGTATGGACTATCAAAATGTTAATATGCCGCCTTATAACATAAACACACTCAGCGAACTTAATAATAAATATGTTACCGAAACCGAAAAATATTACAATATTGATAACCTCGATACTAATAAAGCTAGTGGTTTAGCTATAAAATAAGTTATAAAACGTTTAAAGCTACTTCCTTTTCGGTATGCACTCCTCTTTGTATCTTTAATTGAATGCATTTAAACCTCGAAATGAATTTGTTTTGAAAGGCGATCGTACTTATTGAAATATAATCGTGTTTATTGAATTATTATCATAAATCTTTGAATAGCTGCGTTGGAAGGATATAGGAATGTTATTGTTTTCAAACACGTATACAACTATACAATTGTCTTTTCAAAAATCAGTCATGATTAATACCTCGCCATTCTATAACCATTCCTCTTATTGTTATCTACACTCAAATAAAACTCCATCCATCGAAAATTCAACGGATGATTTGCGCATGATAAATAAACCGCGCCCACATCTTGTATTTGATTTAACAGCACTTACTTATATGACATACAGAAGCACTTAGGTGTCAATTGAAGTTCTGACGGAACCTGGCACCAACATATTGGAAACATTATCATATATGCACAGAAGGTTCTTTGCTCAATGCAAGCTTCGTCGAAAAATTCTCAGTCAAATTTACCTTTCATACTTAAGAACACTCCTCGAATATGCTTCAGTAGTATGGGATAATTGTATTGCATATGAAAAAGAAAAGTTCGAAAAAAACTTCTATATAAGGCAGCACGGTCTGTGTCAATTGCAAACTTGACTAAAGAAATTGATTTGATTAACCTATCGGATATGTAAAAATGCAAAAACTTACCCTAGTATGTATATATAATCTTGGAAAACTATCATCTTACCTACCGCAGCTCAATCCGGTGACAGTAAATGAAACTAACCCTTAAGATCTACGAAACAGTGCAGATCTAGTAACTGTCTATAGCAGATTAGAAATCTACCGTCGTTCAACAATACCTTCCGCCATATCATTGTATAATAAGCTCAATATAGACACACGACACTCGCCTTCACTCTCTTCTTTCAAGCGTATTTTTTTCAACAAATGTTTTATGGACCTGATGTTCCAACTTCATTTGTCGTTGGAGAACGCCGCTAGTCGGTTTAGCATGCACGTATTATGTCGTAAAGGAAATTACTGCAGTGCTCTTAATTCAGACATGTTTAAGAATGCTCACCACTATGTGGTCACTTTTATGTCGAGGAAAATGCCTAACGCTATTTCTATAACTGCTCCCTATTATAGTCGAAAGGCAGATACTTTTTCAGAACACAAGATAAGATCATCCTTTCAGCACTTACAAACTACATTTCGGATCTTCAAATCTCTGAATATAATCAAGATAATGTTGTAATATTTACGAAAGTACATCGATATAAAATGTACATTTTATCGTTTCCTTTTCACTCCACAGAAGACAATAAGCTCACCACTTCTTCCTCCTATCCTTCTCATTTTCACTCTCGATATATCTATCTCTCAAAGTTATTTTTTGCACTATTTTTTTACTTTTCATTAGTTGTATTTATTGCAATACACGATATATAGTTGTTAAACCACTTTCTCGTAGTTATAAAAAAACCCATTATTATCACACATGAGTGTATGTTCAAATGATATATTTCATTTGGTTTTATAGTTTATCTGACAACGTATTCAGCTTGCTTTTTATGTTACGTTTTGGAAAGAATTGTAATTGGTGATGGAAAAACTCGTGGCCCAGTTTATTTGCAGGTCCTTATTATAAGAATGCAAGACTGTTACATTGCACTGTTTCTGTTTGTTTATCGTTATCGCCATCAAATATTGTGTAAATGTATCGTCATGTATTTTTTTTTTATTTAAATGTTTTTTTTTATATAATAAGTTTTGTTTATACCAATCATAATCCGTTCAATCAAAATACAAAATCGGACTTTTCCATGTATGAACGTGTAGGTCGACATCACGAAAGACATCTGAAAAAGAATTCCACATTGACAGGCGTAGCCATTTCACGAATACTTACATAGAATGATTCGTCAGTATTACCATTCTGTACGGTAGGGCGAACTGTGATAGCCTGCTCATACCACTGTACGTATATTTGTGAGTTTAAGATAACCAAACATTCTTCCCGGAAACAATATAGACTTCGTCTTTCAATTATGAAGAGACAGTAGATGAGTTCATTTTAAAGGGTGCTTTAAATAGTTAATATTTAGTTGATGTGTTTTAATTCAAAGTGTACTAAAATGGGATTATTAAGAAACATTGGATGAGTTCATGTTAAAAGGTGGACAAAATATGGAATATTTAAAACAGAGGAATAGTTTAATTTAATATGGACTAAACAAGGAATATTAGAAAGTGGATAAGTTCATATAAAAAGGTGGTCTAAATAGGGAATATTCAGATAAAGGGACGTGTTCATGCGAAAATGTATACTATTTAGGGAATGGTCAGATATGTTGAATATGTTCATATTAAAAGGTGGACATGGTAATGCATACAAAGAGGCAAAATATTTTTCATGTTGAAAGTGGGCTGAATAATAATATAAAGAGACATAGTTTGTGTTCTGGTTCAACTTTGGCTGGAAGAGAATACTAGAGAAAGTGGTTGTGGTTATGTTGAAAGTGAACAAGATAGTGATTATTGTTATTATTTAGTGTTCATGTTGCAGGGGCTGAATGTGGAATAAGACAGTGGTTGAGTTCATGTTTAAGGTAAACTAGATAAGGATTATTAAGACACAGTGGGTGTATTTGTGTTAAAAGGTGTATTAAAAAGGGAATATGTAGTGTCACTGGGCGTGGACATGTTAAAAGGCGAACTAGACAGGGAATATTTAGAGAAAGTTTATTTGTTTTTGTTGAAGGTTGGCTAGATATGGACTATTAAGAGCCTCGGATGGATTCATGTCAATAGGTGTATACAATTAGGAATGTTTAGTCACAGTAGAAATTTACATGTTAAAAGCCAGACTAGATAGGGAACATTAAGAAACATTTGATGTGTTGCGGTTGAAGGTGAGCTTGGTAGGGAACATTAAGCGACATGCATTGTGACCATAGGGTAGATGGACTTCGTATGAAACACAGACAGAGACGTGTTCATGGTAAGGTTCGACTTGATTGGAAATAAACAGACAGTGGGTGTGCTCATGTCGCTGGTGGACCAGAGGCAATATTGACAGTCAGTGGATGCGTTTATGTTAAATATGTACTAGATAGGGAATATTAAGAGCCTTGGATGTGTTCATGTTAGAAGGTCGACTACTCAAGGACTGTTTAGAGGCAGTTCAGGTCGACATATCAAAAGGCAAGCTAGATAGGAAATATCAAGAGAGAGTGGATACGTTTATGTTGTAGGTGTTATAGTTGGTTTGTTCATCTACAAGGTGGGCTAGGTATTGAATATAAAAGACAGCGTGTGTGTTTATGTTGAAGGTGGACTAGATCGGTATATTAATACACAGAGTATGTGTTTATGTTGAAGGTGGACTAGATAGGTATATTAATACACAGATTATGTGTTTATGTTGAAAGTGGACTAGATACGTATATTAATACACAGAGTATGTGTTTATGTTGAAAGTGGACTAGATAGGTATATTAATACACAGATTATGTGTTTATGTTGAAGGTGGACTAGATAGGTATATTGATACACAGAGTATGTGTTTATGTTGAAGGTGGACTAGATAGGTATATTAATACACAGATTATGTGTTTATGTTGAAGGTGGGTTAGATAGGGAATATTACGAATCAGAGGATGTGTCCATCTCAGAAGGAAGACTACATTTAGACATTTTAGAGACAGTGGGTGTTTCAGTGTAAAAGATGGACAAAATAGGAAATATCCAAGGACTAGATGTGTTCATGTTTTGAAGACGGACTTAAAACGGAATGTGTAGATAAAGTATGTGTGTGTGCGTGCGTGCGTGCGTGCGTGCGTGCGTGCGTGCGTGCGTGTGTGTGTGTGTTGAAATGTATAATAAATAGGGAATATTTAGGGACAGTTGTTGTGTTCATGTACTAGTTTGACGAAATATGAACTATTTAGAGACAGAGGATGTGTTGAAACAAGGAATACTATTGAATATTTAGAGAATGTCGATTTCGTGTTACAAATTTGAGTTAATAGAAAATATATGGAGACAATAGATGTTGTCATGACAGTTAGAGACAGTTAATGAGTCCATATGACATGATGGAGTCAATAAGACCTGTTCAGTGATTCGGTTGATACAGTGGAATTGGGCCAGGCTTCGTTGCCTGTGTAAATTCGATAATATACCAAAGGTCGCGTGGATGTACTTGTAAAGAGGCAACAAGATGTAATATACTCCCATAGCTCAAGTGTAAGGTGCCATGTCAAATTAAGTTTATTAGGATACTTGACCACGTGATGCTTATCTGCAGTCAGTTGGTCATGTGACATCAAACTCGGATTTTTAATCTGAAATGTCAAAAGAAAGGCACAAAAATGTTTCGAAAATCTTATACAAAATCCGCCAAAAACCGACCTCAACAATCACTTGCCAACAAAGTTTCATCACTCTACATGATAATGACACTGGCAAAGAAAATCGCCCAGAAAATATACATGTGCAGTTACCCCACCTGCAAATGCTGAAAATGCGCAGCATTCAACGATAGTTAATTCCATGTCTGCGATGAATGACAAAATCTCAATATCTGTGCCGGTGTTGTTCTGCACATCTAACACTTAATTGTTTATCATTAACCTGAATTTTATTCATTGATCAGAAAATGTTGCGATTGTTTGTAAACACTCATGATCTTGAACTGTGTAATCTGCGACTAGCGAATCAATTGTAACATGATGTGATAATGTTTAGTGACTGACACGTCTATATATATTTTTTAAATTTTTATTGATATTGAGGTATTGAAATGCAATTTCATTTGCTATAAACGTATTGAATATAATTGGACTTTTTTGAGAACTAGTGTTTGGGCACATTTAACATGGGGAATATCGTGCCGATGGCATTATTAAGAAAACAGTTGAAACAGTTAAAATTTGAGTAGCATGTATCGTGTTTATTAAACAAAAAAACTGGATAAATAGAATACTAGGTTAGTGCCGTGGATGGAGGAAGTTTATCTGGCTCGGCTACGGAATTAATCAGTATTCTGTACATGTTAACAATTATTATTTAATGATACAATACTTACCATATTTTTTATGAATAGTGAAGTGTTGCACAACACTTATATTAGGAGTCCATTTAAGGATAGTTGTGCTTGTTTTTTTTAACCCCGATACCTTTTATTACATTAAATATGAATACAATTAGTATATAACCATAAGTAATCGTAACCGAGGAAAACAATTTTGCATGTGAACAGTTCAAAAGTTGTGAACTACAAATCAAAAGTAATTTCAGTTTCGAAAACAAATAACACTAAGTGGTGAAAGTAATCCGAGTATCGTTCAAACTTTGGGCACTTAATTTGAACATTTTATCCACACATTGAATTCAAATTATAATATAAATTATTAAACAACACTAATGCATTTTTAGTAACATGATATATGTGTAAAACGTATTCATTTATTCAGAGACGAGAACCTGTGCATCTGACAAGTTCCGTTGCTCTTCCGGATTGTGTATCGATAAGGGTTGGATATGTGACGGAGATTTGGACTGCACTGATGGAGCTGATGAGGAAAACTGTGGTATTTTAGCGATAGTTTATCGTTTTAGTTGTTAGGAACGGTCTTCGTCTGTAATCCGTCTGTCTGTCCTTTCGTACGTCCATCCGTCTGTCCTTTCGTGCGTCCGAACGTCCGTTAACAACTGTTTGAAAGACATATTCTCCGAAAATATAAAGACAAATTCGATGAAACTTCAGGTACCTTTTGGTGTGAATTTCTACAAACTAAAACAAGACGTCTCGATTGACCTAAACGACAACATCAAAATTGTCGACTTCTTGTTTTTTTCCCCTCTCATTTGTTTTAAACGTCACATGAAACTTCGTTGGGTGACAATCTACAAAATATACAACAACGCATTTAGAAAATATCTTTTTTGTCTAGCTGTAAATAAGATACAGCAAAAACATTTGTTTCTTCTTAATCGTCATTTCTTAGCAATATTCCCTCAAGATTGTGAAACAAAAAAAAAGGTTTTTTTTGCAGATTGTAAATCTCATATTGTTAAAATCCCATAATTCTCAAAGCAAGGGCAGGTAATATTGCTACATTATTACCTTGATTTTGAAGGAGTTTGGATTTATTGTCTATATTTTTAGGAACAAAATAATTGATTTTATATTTCATGAATTCTTCGAATTAGTCACTTCTAAGGTAATTATTGTTCTTTTGATATACTTATAGGTTTAAGTTATTGTTATATGCCTTAATTTCGTAGAAATATATTGTTTAATTGTTTTCCCCCGATACTGGATTTAATAATCAGCCTTTTCCATAAACCCTTGTACAGAATTGAACATAAGTCAATATCTTGCTTACTTTACCACTATCAACTTTTAAAAACATGAATTTGAATTGTTTGTTAAATTAAATAAGAAAATCCATTATGTGCACCGTCAAGTTATAGTGAATATGGGCGGAACAAATCTGGTCGGTCTTGGTGTAATGATAATTTATTAAGTATACATGTAATCGAAAGACTTGTGTGTAGATACTACTGTATCAGATTTAATTGTTTCTATTAACACACTTTACTGTACAGGTTGAAGGCCCAAATTCGTATATTTTAGGAGGCGTATTACAATAATCTTGGACAGTCTTTGTTGAAGTAGTTTTACATTTCGTTTGAAACAACTTTGGTAAATGCGTCAACAAGTTCACAATCTTATCAAGTTTATGGCGAAAATCAAATATTGACAGTAAGTTACCCTTCAGTTTATGGACGGGTATGGTACCGTGTAATCTTCAGCTATTCAGGGAATGTATTTATACAGTGGTGTTATAATTATAGACTAGGTTATGTATTTATTTATACGTTTGATATACGTCTATTTGTGAGGTTAAAATATCTCAACCATTTTCAAAGGATTGTGATGGCAACAGAGATTGC
This sequence comes from Mya arenaria, assembly GCF_026914265.1. Taxonomy (NCBI): domain Eukaryota; kingdom Metazoa; phylum Mollusca; class Bivalvia; order Myida; family Myidae; genus Mya; species Mya arenaria. Next base: position 33,842,206 of record NC_069137.1, on the reverse strand, counting down.
TCGTAAGAAGGTGATGAAAGCAACTGTAATATGCGGACAGTCACCTTTTCTTGTATTTATATTGAACCATTATGATGATGGATGTTTGTCATACTCGAATATATATTTTTGGTATTTTGGACGCGTGATCGAATATTGAAATCATATTATCGTCGATGGACGCTCAACACGGTTGACAATTAAATCTGATCATACACCCATGGATCAATGTACGATTTTCATAGGACGCTGTTTTATTTGTTCAAGTGAAATGCAAAATGCTTATATTAAGTTGTTAAGGGACAACATAATGAAATACCAAATTCAAAATATGTTATTGTGTTTTCATTCATACCACCATTTTGTATTATTCATAAATATTATCAGCATACAAGTTAAACTTGTTATTGTACAAAACACAAATCAATTGTTTTATTTATTATTTTGTAAAATAGTTAAAATCAGAGTTATAAATATAAACATACATGTTATATTCAATTTAATATTTAGCTCGGAAAATATTGTTAGATGGTTTTCGTGTCGATGGTCGATGCTGGTTGTTTATTTCGATTCTGGATTATATATCCAGCACTTAGCGCCACTACCAACTTATTTAATCCGCTCAATTATTGAGGGTCTGTTTTTAAGTGCGTCTGGTTAGCGTCTCATGTGTGTATGTCTTCTCCGTTTGTTAACAAATATACTATAAGCATACATTTCTATTATTTTCGTATTTACAAACATCAAGACAAGCTTACAATTCATTTTACGCATATTTATATTTAGCTAACTATTCTATGTGTGATTGATCTGCATTGCCTTGTTAACAAAGACAGAAGTAAACACGTGAACTCTTTAGTCTAGCCGTCTTTATATTAAAATGTGCTCTTTTCTCTTTTAATATGCTATTCCAGATGACTGAACAACACGTGTGTGGCAGGACATTTGACTTTCCATTTTTGGGTCGCGTGATGCATCGGCCGCCTGATACTTGCAGTGCTACATACATTTATACGTCTTAAAGCAGCAACCATATAAGAAGACTGATCCTCTCACCTGGACCGTCGTATTATAAACTTTTCTCGTTCAAACAAAACTGATAACACACAAGAACTGTCCACTAAGACATTACAATTACTCAATACACATACGTAACTAAACACCATATCAAACAAGAATTCGTGCACGGTGACGTGTTTGAAATTGTCAACAAATGTAGACAAGCGATTTTGTTGGACAGTAAAATATCTCCAGAATTTATAAATGCCCTATCCACAAATACACCTACTCACTGATAACCCCATTAAGGAAACCGACAAACAAATAAGTTAGCTTTCTGATTGCTTCATTAAGTAATCCGACCAACAAAATAGCTCGCACTCTGATACACACATTAACATTTATGTTAAATGTTACCTCAATTATGTTGTTACTCTTATATAAATAGTATTGAGTCACCAGACATCCAAAAGACACATGATTGTTGGTGGGACTATATAAATATAAAAAAACAATTGGGTCACCAGGCATACAGAAGTCAAATACTTGTGGGTTGGATTCTTTAAATAGAAATAATATTGGGTTACCAGGCATACAGAAGTCAAATACTTGTGGGTTGGATTCTTTAAATAGAAATAATATTGAGTCACCAGCCATACAGAAGTCAAATACTTGTGGGTTGGATTCTTTAAATTGAAATAATATTGGGTTACCAGGCATACAGAAGTAAAATACCTGTGTGTTGGATTCTTTAAATAGAAATAATATTGGGTCACCAGGCATACAGAAGTCAAATACTTGTGGGTTGGATTATTTAAATAGAAATAATATTTGGTCACCAGGCATACAGAAGTCAAATACTTGTGGGTTGGATTCTTTAAATAGAAATAATATTGGGTCACCAGGCATACAGAAGTCAAATACTTGTTGGTTGGATTCTTTAAATAGAAATAATATTGGGTTACCAGGCATACAGAAGTCAAATACTTGTGTGTTGGATCCTTTAAATAGAAATAATATTGAGTCACCAGGCATACAGAAGTCAAATACTTGTGGGTTGAATTCTTTAAATAGAAATAATACTGAGTCACCAGGCATACAGAAGTCAAATACTTGTGGGTTGGATTCTTTAATAAGAAATATTATTGGGTCACCAGGCATACAGAAGTCAAATACTTGTGGGTTGGATTCTTTAATAAGAAATAATATTTGGTCACCAGGCATACAGAACTCAAATACTTGTGGGTTGGATTCTTTAATAAGAAATAATATTTGGTCACCAGGCATACAGAAGTCAAATACTTGTGGGTTGGATTCTTTAATAAGAAATATTATTTGGTCACCAGGCATACAGAAATCAAATACTTGTGGGTTGGATTCTTTAATAAGAAATAATATTTGGTCACCAGGCATACAGAAGTCAAATACTTGTGGGTTGGATTCTTTAATAAGAAATATTATTGGGTCACCAGGCATACAGAAGTCAAATACTTGTGGGTTGGATTTTTTAATAAGAAATAATATTGGGTCACCAGGCATACAGAAGTCAAATACTTGTGGGTTGGATTCTTTAATAAGAAATAATATTGAGTCACCAGGCATACAGAAGTCAAATACTTGTGGGTTGGATTCTTTAAATAGAAAAAAATATTGGGTTACCAGGCATACAGAAGTCAAATACTTGTGGGTTGGATTCTTTAGTAAGATATAATATTTGGTCACCAGGCATACAGAAGTCAAATACTTGTGGGTTGGATTCTTTAATAAAAATAATATTTGGTCAACAGGCATACAGAAGTCAAATATTTGTGGGTTGGATTCTTTAATAAGAAATAATATTTGGTCACCAGGCATACAGAAGTCAAATACTTGTGGGTTGAATTCTTTAATAAGAAATAATATTGGGTCACCAGGCATACAGAAGTCAAATACTTGTGGGTTGGCTTCTTTAAATAGAAATAATATTTGGTCACCAGGCATACAGAAGTCAAATACTTGTGGGTTGGATTCTTTAATAAGAAATATTATTGGTCACCAGGCATACAGAAGTCAAATACTTGTGGGTTGGATTCTTTAATAAGAAATAATATTTGGTCACCAGGCATACAGAAGTCAAATATTTGTGGGTTGGATTCTTTAATAAGAAATAGTATTGGTCACCAGGCATACAGAAGTCAAATACTTGTGGGTTGGATTCTTTAAATAGAAATAATATTGGGTCACCAGGCATACAGAAGTCCAATACTTGTTGGTTGGCTTCTTTAAATAGAAATAATATTTGGTCACCAGGCATACAGAAGTCAAATACTTGTGGGTTGGCTTCTTTAATAAGAAATATTATTTGGTCACCAGGCATACAGAAGTCAAATACTTGTGGGTTGGATTCTTTAATAAGAAATATTTGGTCACCAGGCATACAGAAGTCAAATACTTGTGGGTTGGATTCTTTAAATAGAAATAATATTGGGTCACCAGGCATACAGAAGTCAAATACTTGTGGGTTGGATTCTTTAAATAGAAATAATATTGGGTTACCAGGCAAACAGAAGTCAAATACTTGTGGGTTGGATTCTTTAATAAGAAATATTATTTGGTCACCAGGCATACAGAAGTCAGATACTTGTGGGTTGGATTCTTTAAATAGAAATAATATTTGGTCACCAGGCATACAGAAGTCAAATACTTGTGGGTTGGATTCTTTAAATAGAAATAATATTGGGTCACCAGGCATACAGAAGTCAAATACTTGTGGGTTGGATTCTTTAAATAGAAATAATATTGGGTCACCAGGCATACAGAAGTCAAATACTTGTGGGTTGGATTCTGTAAATAGAAATAATATTGGGTCACCAGGCATACAGAAGTCAAATACTTGTGGGTTGGATTCTTTAATAAGAAATAATATTGGGTCACCAGGCATACAGAAGTCAAATACTTGTGGGTTGGATTCTTTAAATAGAAATAATATTGGGTTACCAGGCAAACAGAAGTCAAATACTTGTGGGTTGAATTCTTTAAATAGAAATAATACTGAGTCACCAGGCATACAGAAGTCAAATACTTGTGGGTTGGATTCTTTAATAAGAAATATTATTTGGTCACCAGGCATACAGAAGTCAGATACTTGTGGGTTGGATTCTTTAAATAGAAATAATATTGGGTCACCAGGCATACAGAAGTCAAATACTTGTGTGTTGGATTCTTGAAATATACATTATGTTGGGTCAGCAGGCATCGGGAAGTCACATCTTCGTTGGATGGATTTTGTAAATAGAAATAATATTGTGTTTGCAGGTTTCGAGAAGTCACATATTTTTGTTTGGAATCTTTAATTAGAAAATATTATTCCAATGACTTCACATTTGTACGATGTATTCAATGACATGAGTGCATTGATAAATTGTGATTTATTTTAGAAGTATTCAATTGTAAAATATCTTTATGTATCTAAAATAAAGCAAAGTTAACTACAGGGGTCATGGATGAAGGAAGTCACCTCGAACGTCATTCCCACAATGGCAGCCAGTTTCAACAATGACAAACTCAATATTCTTAAGTCCCTTGGTGCTGTTTAAATAAAAAAAAATCGATTTTAGTCGTAAATGGAATGTCTTATTTTCATTATTCTTATGTGTTTAAACTAGTATTTCGGCATTATTAAATATGACCTTAAAGTAAAGGAGATGAAATTACCATTTGTTGCCATAAGTCACATTAAGACAGATTTGAGAGTTTTAACGTAGCAACTTAAATCCTTAAATTGAAACGGCCCTCAGCTTAATACCTTCTGACGCCCCTGTTTTTTTTAAACTGACTATTGATCATTTCATGACATGAGTGCATTGGATTTTCAAACAACCAAATTAATACCACGTTATTTTGTGTATTGCAATTTTCTGCGTTGTATGAGTACATGAATTAATTTTCTACCTTTGTTTGCAAATAATGAGTGTTCATAAATTGCCAATTCAAGGTTCAACTTTGAGATACGTAAGCGATTTTCCACTGAAGTCGCTTGTTGTACGCCAAGTGTGATAGTCATAAAGTATATAAAAAATCAATGAAGATGTACATGTATATAAATTCGCATTGATGTATTTTGTATTTAATGTAACAATTATTAGGTCACGAGCTCAATCGTTAGCCTCTCTCTGCATCTATCCTCAAAAATTCTTTAGAGATACTAGCTTTAGCAGAAAAATTCGCATAACTTTCCCAGATCTTCCTAGTTCAACTCAACATAATATATATAATATATTAACATCATGTTTTCGAACAAATGAATAATACAGAAAAAACATAATCATAACGTTATAGTAATTGAATCAATTGATCATTTTGAATCCGAATAATTATTCACCCATTCTTCAAGTGGTTTGTTTACCCAAATTGTATTTGAATATGTATATGTACTTACATTGATGTATGTTGTGCTTATTCTAACAATTATGGCGTGTATTTTGTCATTTTTATTTAAAATTATGGTGGTTTTTAGTCGTGATATCGTCAGAGGATGTCAAACTCGTGTTTTGTACATATTTTTTACATTGAATAAATATCCTTTTCACTCAGTGTTGTTAATTTTTCACATGTTCTAGATCGAACTTGACATGGCCAGCCCACAGGTATCTGAAAGGAATGCATACATAAGGTCACACCAAATAAATATTTCGTCCCTCGGATTTTTCCAAGAAAAGAAATGGAGCAAGCGAGCAAAAAAAACAACAACACAATTTTGTCATTTTTCATAAAAACCAAAGCGAGCGAAGAATGTTTTTCTTATAATCAATATGAATGAGAGAGATTGTTCAATAGAATTGCCTTTAAACCCATTTGAATGCAATCTTGAATTTAACCTTTAACGGACATTGGGAAAATGTCCGAAAACATACTTTTTGTTCATCCATTTTTAGTACACACATTATATGGATAAACCAAATTTCTAATTAAATTAAAACATATTTAAAGGATGATGATCATTTATAATTAAAAAGAACGCTGCTTTTAGGAGAAATTTGAAAAGACTTATATAAATGTACCTGAATTACTTTAACATCACTTTCAACTGTATTTAGACATTCATAAGGACTGATTTCGGATGTTTAAAAAATCAAATTATACACTGGCATTATCAAACATCAGACTCCATATACATTTAAATTTCTTGACTTTATTTCGTTTAGAATATCACAGTAAATGCAATTGCATACATGTGCTTATCAAAACAAAAAGAACAAGGGTATGTTCAGAATATTTTTATGGTCAATTTTATGCACCAGCCAATTGTATATGGCCCCCAAGTCCGGAATAGCGGGGGCGGGTCAGTGGTTACAATTGACTGGTGCATTATAATCCCGGAATATGCTGCATTTCTAATTTAATTAAAACATATTTTAAGTATGATGATCATTTATAATAAAAAAGAACGCTGCTTTTAGGAGAAATTTGAAAAGACTTATATGAATATACCTGAATCACTTTCAGTGGTTACAATGGTAACTGGACAATTCGGCACCAAACGAATTCGGCATAGTCAATTTGGCACCAACACATTCGGCACCCAGTCGACTCGGCACCACAAAGCATAGTCAATTCGGCACATAATTCAAATTAATATCTCAACTTTTCTCACTTTCATTCACAGTTAAATAGAAACATTCTTCAACTATAACTAAAAATCAGTCTGACTGAATATATATGCACACAAAAAACATTCAGAAAGTTGCCACGCGACCCCCGTGTACTCAATTATACCATATGGTTATCAATAAACAATGATATGTTAAAGCTTATTATTAATTTTCACACCAGGGGTTGAACGGATAGGGTTGATAAACGAGACACATGCCGACACACTATGACATGTGTTTCTACAGATAATAATCTCATCACACAACAAATAACTCTGTAATAAATTTAAAGTCGTCTTTTTATTTAAATTATGTTTTTAGTAGTTCATGAAGATATTCGATTTAAGTATTCTATGCATACGGAATAAGAAAGCAATTTGTCAATAAAATAATTTAAGTTTAAATAATAATTATATTCCTTTCCGTGTAAATGAATTTAGGTTTAAAATCAACTTTAACGAGTTCATTTTTATAAAATCACTTACATTGGGTATTATACCATAGCATCTTTATGTCATTTTTGCAAAATATTTTCATATGTTTTTTGGGTTTGTTTTTTTTAACAGCGAAAGTTTCAGCATAAAGTTTTAATGTTAACATTTTTATTATGTCACGTATATTGTTTGTTATCTCGAACATTCCCTTTGAATTTAGTATAAAATAAACGGATTTAACTGCTTTTAAAATATTTGTATCCGTACTTAAAATTAAGAATACGGTACGTTATATCAATGACAATGAATACAGAAATAAGAATTGAAAACAAAATAAAAAATAAAGTAGCTCTATAAATATTTCCGGGAAAAATTATTATTCTTGAATAACATTTAAACCCTTAATGCTCAAATACATGAGTAAAAACTAAAATAAAACGGTGCCGAATTATCTTGGTATCCAGTCGGATGGTGCCGAATTGGCGGTGCCGAATTAACTTAGTGCCGAAAATGTATGTATGCCGAATTCGTTTGGTGCCGAATTGTCCGGAAACCGTTACAATTGACTGGTGCATTATAATCCCGCAATATGCTGCAAAAGAAAAAAAAATATGGTGATATACTTAGGCTTACCTATGTTTTGGTCTATCCAAACCAGTGTTTAAATCGCCATTTGTGAAAATGTTTTTGTTCAAAACTGTTATTTTGTCCGAATCAGATAATACTTAGTTCATCCTTCCGATTTCAAAAGAGTCACTATCAACGCAATAGTACTGTATATCTACCAGTATCAGATACACATACTTTATTGCATAGTAATTGCTTAAATTAATGATTCTATAGTTCATGAGACGATGAACAATGACTTCAAGCATGCTCAATACATATTTATTGTCAAAAATAAAGTTTAATTTCCAAAATTCCAGCCACATTGTTTATACCGGAAGCCGCCGTTTTGATTCAATTTATTGAAACCAATGCTAAACCGATCGATATAGAGTTTATAACACTATGCATCCGTAACTTCTCTTTACAAAAACACGTAAACTGGCGTTAAAAAAATAGATATGATTATTTTTCAGCCTTTTAAAAAAATCCTGAAAAAATCTAGTTTGAGATCAAAATGTAAGTGCGGGCGCACAAAAATATTATTGTTTTTTTTTACATTTTTTAAAACAATAGGAGCGGTAAATCCCCGAAACGAAGCATTTATTTAGTGTGGCCTAAGTTTAACTTTTAAATGCGGGTTAAACTGAATCATCCTAAGCTTATTATAGTAGCAGTAACAGTACATAGCTAAAGCGTGGCTTATAAGCTAATTTATTTATTAATAAAGTCGCCAGAGGTCACATGGCTTTTAAGGCTTATCAACGACGACTCAGGTCCTGTGCCCTATTCATTAAAGACCGTACCAGGCATATATGGCGTAACATGTTTTGCAATTAAACGTATAGATTCTGAATAGCTGCGTAAGGTTTGCGACTTAGATATCTGATTGAAACGGGAGCTTGATATGTTGAATTTTATTGTTTATGTGCCAGGATTTTTTAATTTAACAATTCAAATTGGGTGTTTATATGACCCGGAGTTCAGGGGCAGTTTTATTATTTTGAGTAAGAGGGGGCGTAGTTTGGGAGCACAAGTTAGGAAGAACGCCCCCTTTTCAAAGAATACAAAAACAATACATTGCTAAATGAGTTTAATTTGGGCGTAAAGTCATCCGCAAGAAATGCTTTAACCATTTTAGTCAGAAATAGTACATTCAAGTGCATTCAAGTGCATTATTTTCATATTGTTTCTCGGATATTGACATTAAAAACAAACTTGGAACAATTTTAGAGGGGGCGCGCGCCGGTTGCGCCCCCTAAATCCGTTTGTGGAAATAGATGTGCAAGTGGTGTTAACAATTGTTTCAACGGTAGTCCGTAACGACACTCGTTTAATATGACGTCATAATGTTATTGCTAGTTCATTATTGTAAGGCTGGTGATTGTTTACACGAGTGAAGCAATTTAATGGCAATTAAAAAATGAAAGTTGGAACAACATATTTTTTGTTGACAACCCAATTATAGCATGTTATCTTGATGACGCATTTTGATTCTTCTTTTCACGTACAAACTTTTCAGAATAAGATGACTCAGCCATTTGTTTTAACAAATAAAACCTAACAATAAGCTGAAATAACACTTAATATGGAATGTATGCGTTACTAACAAAAACATCAAAAGGTTTCATGCCCGAGTTAAACTTTTCTTTGGTTGATAAATTTACTCATAAGTTATATCAAAATAAATAGAACAAAACACATGTTTATTTCCACACATAACATCACACATATAAACATCAATGAAGTAGACTATGATTGCCCATAATTACCTAAGCATCTTACAGACAGTCGACCTATAGCCTTGCACGAGGGACACCATGCATGTAGATAAAAAAGGCAGGTAGTAAAATTAAGCCATGTGCGAGGAATACCACTCATGTACATTTCAAATGTTATAAATTAAGCCAATTACGAGGGACACCACACCTGAACATTTTAAAAACAATCAAGGTAAAGCCTTGCACGAAGGACATCACACATGTACATCTCAAAGATTGGCAAGGTAAAGTCTTGCACGAAGGACATCACACATGTACATCTCAAAGATTGTCAAGGTAAAGCCTTGCACGAGTGAAAAAATCGCACATGTACATCTCAAAGATTTCAAGGTAAAGCCTTGCACGAAGGACATCACACATGTAAATCTCAAAGATTGTCAAGGTAAAGCCTTGCACGAAAGACATCACACATGTAAATCTCAAAGCTAGTCAAGGTCAAGCCTTGCACGAAGGACACCACACATGTGCATCTCAAGGATTGTCAAGGTAAAGTCTAGCACGAAGGACACCGCACATGTGCATTTCAAAGATTGTCATGGTAAAGCCTTGCACGAAGGACACCACATATGTAACTCTCAAAGATTGTCAAGGTAAAGCCTTCCACGAGGTGCATCACACATGTACATCTCAAAGATTGGCAACGTAAAGCCTTGCACGAGGAACATCCCAGATGTACATCTCAAATACAGTCGACGTAAAGCCTTCCACTAGGTACATCACACATGTACATCTCAAAGACAGTCGACGTAAAGCCTTTCACTAGGTACATCAAACATGTACATCGCAAAGATTGTCAACGTAAAGCCTTCCACTAGGTACATCCCACATGTACGTCTCAAAGCCAGTCGAAGTAAAGCATTCCACTAGGTACAACACACATGTACATCTCAAAGATTGTCAAGGTAAAGCCTTGCACGAAGGACACCACATATGTAACTCTCAAAGATTGTCGAGGTAAAGCCTTCCACAAGGTACATCACACATGTACATCTCAAAGCTTGTCAAGGCAAAGCCTTCCACGAGGTACATCCCACATGTACATCTCAAAGACAGTCGACGTAAAGCCTTCCACTAGGTACATCACACATGTACATCTCAAAGACAGTCGACGTAAAGCCTTCCACTAGGTACATCACATATGTACGTCTCAAAGTCAGTCGACGTAAAGCCTTCCGCTAATTAAATCACCGTGTACATCTGAAAGATTGGCAACGTAAAGCCTCCACTAGGTACATCCCACATGTACATCTCAAAGACAGTCGACGTAAAGCCTTCCACTAGGTACAACACACATGTACATCTCAAAGATTGTCAAGGTAAAGCCTTGCACGAAGGACATCACACATGTTCATCTCAAAGACAGTCGACGTAAAGCCTTCCACTAGGTACATCACATATGTACGTCTCAAAGACGGTCGACGTAAAGCCTTCCACTAGGTACATCACACATGTACATCTCAAAGATTGTCAAGGTAAAGCCTTCCACTAGGTACATCACACATGTAAATCTCAAAGATTGTCAAGGTAAAGCCTTCCACTAGGTACATCACACATGTACATCTCAAAGATTGTCAAGGTAAAGCCTTCCACTAGGTACATCACACATGTAAATCTCAAAGATTGTCAAGGTAAAGCCTTGCACGAAGGACATCACACATGTTCATCTCAAAGACAGTCGACGTAAAGCCTTCCACTAGGTACATCACATATGTACGTCTCAAAGACAGTCGACGTAAAGCCTTCCACTAGGTACATCACACATGTACATCTCAAAGATTGTCAAGGTAAAGCCTTCCACTAGGTACATTCCACATGTACATCTCAAAGACAGTCGACGTAAAGCCTTCCACTAGGTACATCACATATGTACGTCTCAAAGACAGTCGACGTAAAGCCTTCCACGAGGTACAACACACATGTACATCTCAAAGCTTGTCAAGGTAAAGCCTTGCACGAAGGACATCACACATGTACATCTCAAAGACAGTCGACGTAAAGCTTTCCAAGTGGTACATAACACATGTTCATCTCAAAGACAGTCGACGTAAAGCCTTCCACGAGGTACATCACACATGTACATCTCAAAGACAGTCGACGTAAAGCTTTCCACGTGGTACATAACACATGTACATCTCAAAGACAGTCGACGTAACGCCTTCCACGAGGTACATCACACATATAGATTTCAAAGACAGTCGACGTAAAGCCTTGCACGAGGTACATCCCACATGTATATCTCAAAGACAGTCGACGTAAAGCCTTCCACGAGGTACATCACACATGTACATCTCAAAGACAGTCGACGTAAAGCCTTCCACGAGGTACATCACACATGTACATCTCAAAGACAGTCGACGTAAAGCCTTCCACGAGGTACATCACACATGTACATCTCAAAGACAGTCAACGTAAAGCCTTACACGAGGTACATCACACATGTACATCTCAAAGACAGTCAACGTAAAGCCTTGCACGAGGTACATCACACATGTACATACATCTCAAAGGCAGTAAAAGTAAAGCCTTGCACGAGGGACAACACACCTGTATATCTTAAGGGCAGTCGAAGTAAAGCCTTACACGAGGGACAACACACCTGTATATCTTAAGGGCAGTCGAAGTAAAGCCTTACACGAGGGACACCACACCTGTATATCTTAAGGGCAGTCGAAGTAAAGCCTTACACGAGGGACAACACACCTGTATATCTTAAGGGCAGTCGAAGTAAAGCCTTACACGAGGGACACCACACCTGTATATCTCAAAGGCAGTCAAAGTAAAGCCTTACACGAGGGACACCACACCTGTATATCTTAAGGGCAGTCGAAGTAAAGCCTTACACGAGGGACAACACACCTGTATATCTTAAGGGCAGTCGAAGTAAAGCCTTACACGAGGGACAACACACCTGTATATCTTAAGGGCAGTCGAAGTAAAGCCTTACACGAGGGACAACACACCTGTACATCTCAAAGGTATTAAAAGTCAAGCCTTGCACGAGGGACACCACACCTGTATATCTCAAAGGTAATAAAATAAAGCCATCCACTAGGGACACCACACCTGTACTTAGCAGAGGCAGTCAAACTAAAGCCTTCCACTAGGGACACCACACATGTACATCTCAAAGGTAGACAAGGTAAGGCCTTGCACGAGGGACTCCACACCTGCACTTCTCAAAGGTAGTAAAATAAAGCCATCCACTAGGGGCACCAAACATGTACATCTGAAAGGTAGTAAAATAAAACCATGCACTAGGGACATCACACCTGTACATCTCAAAGGTAGTACAATAAGGCCATGCACGAGGGACACCATACAGGTTCTTCTCATAGGTAGTCAAAGTAAAGCCATGCACGAGGCACACCACACCTGTACATTTCAAAGGTAGTCAAACTAAATAGGCCAGTGACAATATGGCTGAAATTGCAAATAAAGGAAAAAAATGCATAGAAATGATTTTTTGCATATTTGTGTATTTGTGTTGTTTGATATATACTGTGAGTGGACAAAAAAAAGTAAAAAAAAAATATAACAGTGCAAAATGTGATTTTTGGGGTAAAATGTTAAATATTGTAAACAAATGTATGAATTTCTGGAATTTTTCTGTATCAAATTTGGATTTAACAATACAAAATCCATAATAACTCTATTTAATAGGTATTATACAGCACCATAACAAACCTAATGTTTAGGCACATCATATATTGTTAAACTTGATTTTTGGGGTAAAATGTTAAAAAATGTAAACAAAAGTATGAATTTTTGGGACTTGCCTATATCAAAATCAGATCTAGCAAAAAAAAATCAGAATAACTATATATATTAGATAGTATACAGCCGTATAACATATCTATTTGTGTAGACACATCTTCTATTGTTAAATGTGATTTTTGGGGTAAAATTTTAAAAAAAGTATGAATTTCTGGGATTGGTCTATATCAAAATCAGATCTAGCAGTAGAAACTTCAGAAAAACTATATATATTAGATAGTTAACAGCACCATAACATATCTTTTGTATAGACACATCATCTGTTGTGAAAAAAGGAATTTTGGGGTAAAATGTTAACAAATGTAAGCAAAAGTATAAATTTCTGGAATTTGTCTACATTGAAATTAAATTTAGCAATAAAAATTCCGTAATAACTGTATTTAGTAGATAGTATACAGCACCATAACATACCTAATGGGTCGACTCATTATTTATAGTGAAATATGATATCTGGAGTAAAATGTTAAAAATGTCAACAAAAGTATGAATTTCTGGAATTTGTCTACATTGAAATTAAATTTAGCAATAAAAATTCCGTAATAACTGTATTTAGTAGATAGTATACAGCACCATAACATACCTAATGGGTCGACTCATTATTTATAGTGAAATATGATATCTGGAGTAAAATGTTAAAAATGTCAACAAAAGTATGAATTTCTGGAATTTGTCCATATCAAAATTTTATCTAACAATAAATGTCAAAAATAACTTTGTTGAATACTTAGTATACAGCACCATAACATACCCTATATATTTACACATCATCTTTTTAAAAATGTGAGTTTTGGGTAAAAATGTTTGAAAAAAAAACAAATTAATGTTCCCTTTCTGGAGTTTGCCAAGAACTGGACAAAATTAAGCTGAACGGGTACCTAAATAACTGTATTCAACTTATATTTAACTGCTCTACAACAAACTTAAGTTGCAGATTATCATAAAATGAGAAAGGTGATTATTTGGTTAAAGTGTTATAACTATAAATGAACTTGAGAATTTCTTGAATTTGCCAAAAGTCATAATGGAATTTAGCATTGACACATCAGAATATTATTATTATTATTATTATTATTATTATTATTATTATTATTATTTTTTTTTTTTTTTTTTATTTTTTTATTTTTTTTTTTTTTTTTTTTTTTAATTTATTTATTTAAATTATTTTTCATTAGATAAATAATCAATCATAGCAAGGAAATGAAGTCAACGTCATACAATATTTAATATAACGGCTCATCGTTTCGCAGCAAAATCAATGACGTTGATATAAACAGAAATATGAAATACAGACAAAAAATCGGACTATTAAAATTTTATATGATTTTAATCATGAGGACTTAGTTATTGAGCAGATGCTAATGTGGAGTGAGCAGATGTTAATGTGAAGTCTGAAAGTGTTGGAGGTTTGACAAAGGGGTCGGGGTATGAATAAGATTTAAATGCTGTTGGAATTCTGTCGCTGCACTTGCAAGGAAGATAATGTAAGCCGATACGAAGAGTATAACCAGTGGTGTTTCATCATATGAGGGTAATGCTAGTGAAGCAAAACAGATTGGTGAAAATGTGGTAGATAGAGTGGTTGGCAAAACTACCAGTATGAAAGAATTCACGTTTAGAAAAAGACATTGTTGTGCTTATGAATGACAATGCTTGGATCAAAAGTGATGATGAAGTACTATGTGTTAAGTAGTACATATTGCGGGTATTTCTACAAGTTTAGGACTGGAAAGGACACACTGTTTTGAACCCGGTTGAAAGGGGTTGGGAAGTAGTGAGTAACAAACTACTATATCCGGTGACCACTGAAACAGCACCAATTCAGGCTGATATTATGAAAGTTGTACAGTGCGCTTGTCAAACTGTCTGCCCTAATACAGTAACATACGGCTTCAAGAAAGTTGGATTTGATTGTGTAAGGCCTGCTCCGCATGCAAATGCTGTGGGAATGCCATCAGCGTTTAAGGTTGTGCATATCTTATGCTACATTAAGGCACTGACATTGCTACTCTAATCAACTAAAAACAGAGTTTAATGAATGTAAAAAATAACAAATTATACATATCTTACAAAATATCTACAAACTCACTTTTAGTATAAAACATGAACTTTAAAAAGTTACACATTAATTATTTGGGGCTTGTATTCATTGTTTGTGATCAAATTCCAGAAATAAACATTTTCGTTCATGCTTTCAGAACTTTTTATCTCAATACCACATGTCTTGTTTGATCTGATAGCATAAAGGTTTCCAATGTTATTTTCCAGAAAATGTAGCTTATGTCAGTTCTGCTAAATAGTCATTGTTTGTGAAATAATTGTTCTGTCGTTGATCCAGGTATAGGCAAATACCAGAAATTCGCAAATACATTTCTGTTTTTTTTTTCATTTATTTTTTTATTAATATTTTAAATAATATTCAGCCACATAAGCTGTTTCTATACTTTACAGTAAATTATGTTTCAATATATGGCAATTGAACGTGTAAGTGATTAATTCCTAAAATTCCAGGTTTTGTTATGTTTTACCCTAAAAATCGCACTGCTTACAACTTGATGTTTCCATACTTCAGGTATGTTATGCTCAAATATAATAACTATTAAATACAGTAATTCTGGTAGTTTTGATGCAAATGTGACAAAAGTTATTGACAAAATCCAGAATTTTTCATTTTTATCTAATGTGTCAAACTTTTAACTTCAAAAATCACCTTTCACACAATACGATGTTTCTATACTTAAGATTTGCTATACTGTAATATAATACTTATAAAATAAATGATAAATAAATAATTCTGGCTGTTTTCTTGCAAAATTTGGCTAAATCATTGGCAAATTCGAGAAATTCTAACTTTTATTTAATTTTTCAAACATTTTACCTCCTAAATCTCATTTCTCACTCTACAATGTTTCTATACTTAAGGTTTGTTATACTGTACTATAATATCTTTTAATTACAGTAATTATGGAAAATTGTATTGCAACAATTGACACAATTCTTGGCAACTTCCAGATAATCTCATTTTTATTTAATTTTTCATACATTTTACACCAAAACTCACATTTCACACAATACGTAGTATCTATGTAATACTATGTAATACTGTAGTGTGATATCTATTCATTACAAATATTCTGGTAATTTTATTGCAAAACCGGCAAATTCCAGAATTTCTCATTTTCATTTAATTTTCCAAACATTTAACCCCAAAAATCACATTTCACAAATTTACGTACCTTTAAAACTTTAGGTATAGTATAATATAATACGATATCTATTATATACAATAATTCTGATGACTTTATTGCAAAACTTGACAAAGTAATAGTAATTCTGGTTATTTCAATGCAAAATTGGATACAGTTATTAGCGAATTCCAGCATTTTCATTTTGTTTTCCAATCATTTTAACCCAAAAATCACTTTTCACATAATTACGTAGTTTCTATACTTTAAATATATTTTACAGTAGTATAATATCTTTTTAATAAAGTAATCCTGGTAATTTTATTGCAAAAAATGACAAAATTATTGGCAAATTCCAGAAACCCTCATTTTTGTTTATTTTTTCAAACATTTTACCTCAAAAATCATATTTCTCAAAATACGGTATATCTTAACTTTCGATATATTAAACTGTATAATAATATCTATCACATACAGTAAATCGGGTTATTTAATTGCAAAATTAGACACAGCTATTGGCAAATTCCAGAAATTCTCACTTTTATTCTAATTTTTTCAACATTTTACCCCAAAAAACACATTTTGCACCATGTGATGGTTCTATACTTTTAGTATGTTAAATGTGATGCCTGATTTGACACAAATCCATCAATAGAAATTCTGTGCATTTTTTTCCCCATTTTTTTTATTTTCCCTGGACTAAAAGCCTTATACGAGGGACACCACATCTTTATATCTCAAAGGTAGTCAAAAATAAGCCTTGCACGAGGGGCACCACATCTGTACATATCAAAGGAGGTCAACTTAAAGCCATGCACGAAGCACACCACTCCTGGACATCTTTAAAAAAAGCAAAGCCATGCACAAGGGCAACACACAGTAAACAAGATACAGAACGCTAAAAGATAACACACATTAAACAAGATACACAACGCTACAAGACAACAAACACCAAACAAGATACGGCAAGGCCACAAAACAACAAACACTTAACAAATTACGAAACGCTGTTAAACAACACACACCAAACAAAATACGCAACGATGCAAAACAACACACAACAAACAAGATACTCAATAACACACACAACAAACAAGATACTCAATAACACACACAACAAACAAGATACTCAATAACACACACAAACAAGATACTTATTAACACACACAACAAACAAGATACTCAATAACACACACAACAAACAAGATACTCAATAACACACACAACAAACAAGATACTCAATAACACACACAAACAAGATACTCAATAACACACACAACAAGCAAGATACTCAATAACACACACAACAAGCAAGATACTCAATAACACACAACAAACAAGGTACTCAATAACACACAACAAACAAGATATTCAATAACACACACAAACAAGATACTCAATAACACACACAAAAAAGATACTCAATAACACACACAAACAAGATACTCAGTAACACACACAAACAAGATACTCAATAACACACACAAACAAGATACTCAATAACACACACAAACAAGATACTCAATAACACACAACAAACAAGATACTCAATAACACACACACACAAGATACTCAATAACACACACAAACAAGATACTCAATAACACACACAAACAAGATACTCAATTACACACACAACCAAGATACTCAATAACACACACAAACAAGATACTCAATAACACACAAAAACTAGATACAAAACGCTACAAAACAACACATACCAAACAAGATACATAACGTAACAAGACAACACACAGCAAACAAGATGTGCAATGCTACAAAACAACAATTACTAAACAAGATACCTAACGCTACAAGAAAACAAACACCAAACAAGATACGCAAGGCCACAAAACATCACACACCAAGAAAGATACGCAACGCTGCAAAACAATACACACTAAACAAGATACAACGCTGCAAAACATCAAACACTAAACAAAAGACGCAACGCTGCAAAACAACAAACTTTAAACAAGATAAACAACGCTACAAAACAACATATACAAGATAAGCAACTTTACAAAACAACAAACTACAAACAAGATATACAACGTTACAATGCAACATATACAAGATAGGCAACTTTACAAAACAACAAACTACAAATAAGATTCGCAAGGCCGCAAAACAACACATACAAGAAACTCTAGAAAACAACAGACTACAAACAAGATTCACAACGCTACAAAAACATATACAAGCTAGGCAACTCTACAAAACAACAAACAACAAACAAAATACACAACGCTACAAAAACATATATAGTAGAGGCAACGCTACAAAAATCATATACAATAAAGGAAACGCTACAAAACAACAGACACCAAACAAGATGCACAACGCCAAAAGACAATACACATTAAACCAGAGATGCAACTGCACAAGACAACAAACATTAAACATGATACGCAACGCTACAAAACAACACACACCAAACATATATCAAAACATTAGATCAAAACTAAATTTGAGTGCGATAAAAATAACAGGGTTTCATTTTGCAATTTGAGCTCAACTTTTAAATTTATATTTAGATCATTAGATCAGCGGTACAAAAACAACGGAATACACTTTTATTTTACATGTATTTAAGTTGATCTTAGTTACTAATTTAAGTTCCATTATGACCATTTAAAAATCATGATGTTCAAATCAATGTCGATTTTATTTCTTCTACAACAAAGTAGATACATGTATATCAGTCATATGCAAGGATTATTTCATAACATTTAACAAAAAGTCTATATGTCTTTATGCCACTTATCGACCCTTAAGATTCCCATTTATGTGCCTTCGTTTTATGTTGTGAACTGTGATTTATACACAGTTGGTTTGAGATCGCAATTCCTAAAAATAACGATTATCATTATAGCTGAACCTACAGTGATAACAAACCATGATTTGATTAATGTCTCCTTTTGCCTAATAGAACCGTTATCATCAACCTAATTTGAACAATTTATAAAGCGATATATTGTGAAAGTCGTATATATAGTAGATTGATAAAGCTTAGCAAGGTTTTAATATTTGTGGATTTTTAGGAGGTCGATCAGAATTATAACCTTCAATATAACATTGCTTTTGAATGATTAGATAATGGCGTCGTGAATGTTTAACCCTCGCAAAATTGGCCAACATCATAAACGTAATCGTGACCAAGGGAACTCACAATACTCAAACATTGTGACTACCACAAGCAAGCACTTCAATGTGATGGATTATATCCGCATCCCTCCACTCAGTAGTAAATACATCGGTCATGACATTTGCATAACTTCAGTCGACCTTTGATACTTTTTCTTAATAGGTGTGTTTGACTTGATTTGAGTACGAGTGTATTTGATATATGAGCGATCTTACTCATAGAATTATAAACAAGATTTGATTGATCAGTTTGAAGCGTGACGAAAAAAGGTCAGATCAATTTTATTTTTAGCGACGGATTATTTTCTGATTTTATTTACGTAGAATACCGACCTAATAATGAAATTGCTTCAATTTAATTCAGTTGTTTGAAATATATTCTAATTTTAAAACTTTCATTTCTTTCTATAATGACTATATGTATGTTTGTAACAATTATAGATACATGCATCAGTATTTCTTATGTATGTTTGTAACAATTATAGATACATGCATCAGTATTTCTTATTGAATTTATGCTCGGCATAATCTTGAACAACTGTCAGATGATTATTGAAACATCAACTATCAGATAATTATTGAAATTACAAATGTCAGAAAAATATTAAAACATCAACTGTCAGATAATTATTGAAACATCAACTGTCAGACAATTATTGAAACATCAAATGTCAGATAATTGTTGAAACATCAACTGTCAGATAAATATTGAAACATAAACTGTCAGAGATTTATTGAAACATCAACTGTTAGATAATTGTTGAAACATCAACTGTCAGATAACTATTGAAACATCAACTGTCAGTTAATTATCGAAACATCAACTGTCAGATAATTATTGAAACATCAACTGTCAGATGATTATTGAAACATCAACGGTCAGATGATTATTGAAACATCAACTCTCAGAAAATTATTGAAACATCAACTGTCAGATAATTATTGAAACATCAACTGTCAGATGATTGATGAAACATTAACTGTCAGATATTTATTGAAACATCAACTGTCAGATAATTATTAAAACATCAACTGTCAGATAAGTATTAAAACATCAACTGTCAGAAAATTAAGTAAACAACAATGTGTAACTTCAAACAAGCAATGGTTCGGGTTCCAACAACTCAATAAACGGTTTTCGGAAAATTGAAGTATTTGCTGTCACATATCAAGCATCTAAGTATTTTATATAACATATTTTAACTTTTTTATGACAACTGACCATTTTTGCAATTTTATTGCTCGTATATGACACAAATGTTAAAACAAAATTCGATGGTTTACTCTAGAACACGTTACTGAGTTTCCCTAACGGGTAGATGAGATGTGAAACTATAGCTGACTCTTTACCATGTGTGTAGGTCTCTTTTGCGGGTATTTGATATGTCGAACAATGGTTGATTCTATACCAGGTGAGTGAGTCTCCTTTAGTGGAAGACAAAATGACAAAATATGCGTTGTTACATCATCAGGTCAACAGAAACATTAACACGTTCATAGAACGTTTAACTACGGTGATGTGAAATACACCCTATTATTTATCGCGTTAAAACGAATTACGAACCTAGTTAAAACGACCAACGAATCTAGTATAAAAGACATACGTTTCTCATTTAAACATCTTGTTGAAACGCCATATAGGCCTTTCAGAATAACTTAACGATATCACTCGAAATTATAACGTGGAAAATATTGCTATGAGGAGATAATTATTATGCGCAGTAATTTGGCGATTCTGATCGGCCAATTATGTCGTGTTTACGAGATACGTATGTCGTTTTGACGAGTTACTGAGTCCTTTGAACGAGAAACATATGTCGTTTTGTTATTCTTTGGAATAAGATACAAAGTTGCTTTAACGAAAACCGTATATAGTTTTAACGAGATAAAACATCACACTAATTCACATTTATTCCATCGGATTAAAAATACTATCAAAATACTTGTAAACAATAGTCATGGAACTGATAGGGGAGAGATGCAATACCCCGGGTAAACTGAATTTGGCGGAAGGGGTCACTTAGGACACAGGTGCAATTCCCCGGATAAACGGGGATTGGCGGAAGGGGTCACTTAGGGCACAGTCGCAAATACCCAGGGTAAACTGGGTTTGGTGGAAGAGGTCATTTAGGGCACAGATGAAATACCCCAGATAAACGGGGTTTGGCGGAAGGGATGGAAGGGGTCACTTAGGGCACAGGTGCAATACCCCGGATAACCGGGTTTGGCGGGAAAGGGTCACTTAGGGCACAGGTGCAATACCCCGGATAAACGGGGTTTGACGGAAGGGGTGTCTTTAAAAGGCATAAACCATGTTACCAACGATAAAACCCAAAAAACTATACTTGACGCGAGATGTAGAAAATATTATATACATTTTTTGAGAAACGTCTGTTGTTGGTTTACAATCGCTATTATATCAATCCTGTTGCACTCTTCTAATACTGACTACAATAAGGCGAGAAGTCATTTGACCACTTATAAAAAACGGCTTTCTTAGAAACATGGAAATCTCCTTGTGAAGATCCTTTATAGAAACAATTGAAACCCATCAGATAAAAACGTATGAGTGGCATGGTCATTGTTTCATTAAAGTTGACAGTTAGTACTTCTTGACTCCACTTACTAATATAATCACTTTATATGATGAATGCATACTTTGTAATCTCTTATATTTAAAAGTGTGTATGTGTTTGGACAATTATCTGGAGGGTTGCTCACATGCCCTAGTGCGTACTTGACAACATGAGCGAACGGAAAAATGCAATACATCCTTATATTGACATATTAAAGTATTCATCATCATTAGATATTGTTAAATTTGCTGCAATTGAGTATTGATTGATAACGAAATGGTTTTCGGCAACAGACTTTTGTAATTGTGATGTCATATATGTCATTGGTCAAATGCTAGTGTGAACGCCATGTTGAAATAAAGAAGACGCCTTGACCTTTGTGTGTAATATAATATGAACGGCAAGTGTCCTGTTTACAACATGCTAGACAAAAGTAGATATTTGAATAATTATAAAACGTTTGTTTATACCGACAACAAAAGTTGGAATAAGTTGATTTAGACAAGTTACACGGTTAAACAAATTATGCAATGCAGAGTGCCAATATCAACATGGTTGTATTGAAAATGTGCTTGTTTTATTGCAAGACGATTACGAATTTATGCGAGATGTACCATAAAGCCAGCACTGAAAGGGTGTTGAATTAGCGACAAGCAGCACAGGCAAACGTGCATGTTTTTGTATTTCATTTTTTTTCGAGGTACGCCCGTTCTATTTTCAAAAGATCGCTATAATTGATTTCTAACATATACTTGTACACCTTTTGGAATACTTAAATGAATTTTAAAGTGAACAAATTCCATGTACTCCACAATACCCATTGTCTTGGCCAGAACAATTTAACCACCACTTAAAAAGCTGAATCACGGAAAGTATATCATAAGTAGAAAGATCATTGTTAGATCGAAACTGGTACTCAGCCATGAGAGTATAAAACAGATACTCAATATACAACTGATCAGAGCCTGTTCATTGAATGGCATTCGCGGTTTTAACTGAATAAAAGGTTTGAGGTTACCAACAGCTTGGTAAATCTGCAACAATGTCGAGAATCTTCACCTTCTGGATGCTTGCCATATTCGTTCAGGTTTCTCAGGCCGCCACACTGAAGTTTGAAAAAGAATCTCTTCAGATTACGACGGATACTCAAGGTAAGCCTGTTATGGTCATTTATGAGATATTTTAAGGCGAAGATGGTTTAAGAATATAATAAAAACCATGAATTCAACGGTTTCTATTTGATTAAAAGACAATAATGTTCAATCGATTAGTCGTAATAATGGCGCTAAAATAAATAAGATTTTACTTGAGACAAGATAAAAAAGATCAAAAAGTCGTGTTGTCATGGGAACATAAAATCCACATGAAGCGTTTAATAAAATATACAATTACTTACTTCCCATTTTCCAGAGCAATTGTTATTTCATGTTACTATTCCACGAACTTCGAGGTCAACCATCATATATTTCTTAATTCCATGTGGTATATTTTGCTTTTATTTTACAGGTCCTAGTTTCATATGTAAGAAAGGGGAGTGTAAGCTGTGCGGTAATTCCAGCAAAACAGACACGGGTAAGCTCTTGTTTCTTGTAAAACATGTTGAATAAGCTAACACATAACAATATATGTAAGAAAGGGGAGTGTAAGCTGTGCGGTAATTCCAGCAAAACAGACACGGGTAAGCTCTTGTTTCTTGTAAAACATGTTGAATAAGCTTACACATAACAATATATGTAAGAAAGGGGAGTGTAAGCTATGCGCTAATTCCAGCAAAACAGACACGGGTAAGCTCTTGTTTCTTGTAAAACATGTTGAATAAGCTAACACATAACAATATATGTAAGAAAGGGGAGTGTAAACTGTGCGGTAATTCCAGCAAAACAGACACGGGTAAGCTCTTGTTTCTTGTAAAACACGTTGAATAAGCTAACACATAACAATATATGCAAGACTAATCGGTAGTTTGCGTCGAGACAAACGCAAACTGGGTTCAATGTAATTAGACAACTTGCTTGTAGGTTATTAATCTAGTCCAACATTTTGAAAGTAAAAATATAACCAAAAAACGGAGGACCTACGATTTATTTAACTAATTATCTACTGTTAGGACGACGCATACATGTTTACTAGGATTAAGAACTGATCATCGCCTTTTACAACATAAAGAACTGGTCAATAAATACTTTCTTTCTTCAACTTTGAATTGGGATTTTTATCATGACTTTAAGTTACCCCATATACATCTAATGGGGGGGGGGGGGGCATACATATTTTACAAACATTTCTTGTTTATTTTTAAATTTTTTACTCATTTGTAAATATACATATTTTACAAACATCTCTTCTTGTTGTTTTTGGACTCAGTTTTAAATATGAATTATTGTACTATTACATTTTAGTTTGCATTGTGGCAACTGATAAGGGCGGGAGAATTCATATAAAGCTGACCTTGAATGACAAGTCGTTGGTAGAAGGGGATATATCAGGTAAGATAGTTAGATATGACAGTAGTAAGAAAGTTATGTTGCGGAACGCTACTTGTATATGTACGTGCACATTGGAACTACTTTTTGAGTGCTGCGTCATCACGATATGCGTACTTTAAAACCGTTTGAATTGTGTAATCGATTTCCAGAACATATGCAAACTTTGTGACCTATTCCACACAGGTTAAATTTCAACGGTACGATAGCAACACTCGCAAATGACCTATAAGACTAACTGTCAATGTAACGTGTGTATTCACTTAGAAGTACTAGCAGATTCAACCTTTTAATCATTTAACATAACAGAATTGCAATGTGTAGATTGCCTGACATACCTGTATTACTTTGGTCAGTTTTGTACTTCTTGTATGTGCCATTGCAGATCTTGCAACATAATATGATTTACATATATTATTCAACATGATAGGATCGTGACGTTTATAATTTTTGAAATAGAATGCAGTTTATTTAGCATTCATTTAGTTTTACAGTATTGATATCTGTAATTTATTTGAAATAGTACGACTGCCACGTGTAACCATTTACCATAATATAACTGTCATGTGAGGACTATAAAATTTAAAAAGGATTTTCATGGGTACTTTATTTTGCATATTAATTAATGTTATTAGCATGGGTATATTATTAAGCATAAACTGATTTTCATGGGTAGATTATTTAACATAAACTGATTTTCATGGGTAGATTATTTAGCATAGTATGATTGCTATGGATATATTATAAAATATACTAGCAAAGCCATGTGAAGTTTATTTAACATTAAAGGAGTGTCATTTGCATAATATTTGATATTATGTGTATGCGATATGTATGTTTATCAACATATAACGTATACCAGGTGTTGTTTATTAACCAGAGGCGTGCAAAAATCCACAAGAGTCGAATACGACATTCCGGATCAAAACGCTGTACTAAAACCCTTTCATTATAAACATAACTGGTGAGATCACTTAAAAGCCACATGTTTTCATAATAGATGTCGTTTAATCGACGCACTATTTTGTTTTATGACGTCATTTTAACATCGCGCAACGATACTTGTTATGACGTGACATCACAAGAGTGAAAAACGGCCGTATTGCACTGGAGTGGAATATGGACTACCGTAATTTGCGATATGTATTGCGTGTGGATTTATGAAGGGTATACAAAAAAAATGCTATTTGAGTACTTGATATTGTAGTAAAACATCTGTGAGCGAAGCCTAATCTGCCCATATTCAGTTTCTGTTCATCTTGTGTCCCCTTATTGTTTACCAGAACCCCCTTAAAACCCTTAAATATAGGTAACATAAAGGGACTTTTGCCTCATCATAATGGGTTGTTTATTTTTTCAGGACCTGGAACTCGGTCCATTTGTTCTCGTAAGAATCCCATACCTAACGTAGAGGAAATATGTATTATCCCGAAAGATGTGGACATCGCAAAACTGCACTCTTGCCTCGATGTTTCTGTTAAGGTAGGACCAAAATATCTTTAAAGATGAATTGATTTGAGAGTTACCTAACTATTAAGTATGGTCCCTAGGAATCATTTTTCGACAGAACAGTTTCATGGCTACCTTCTTATTGCCCTCTGGTGTCAGTTATCATCGATCAGATCTTAATGCATATTGATAAGTCAAAAGATATACTGTGACATACTGTGACAATCAATTATAAAGCTTTATTCGCATTAAGACCCTTTTATTTGTTCTCTGCCACTTATATTTATATATTAAGATTAATATGACCCATAGTTAAAATCCTTTTCTTTGAAAGGTAAAGAAAACGACAATCAGCAAATCAATTGGCTGTTTCACTATTCCGAAAAAGAACTTTCTAGATCGCATCGGTAAGCTACATTTTGTTTCCATTCTAAATATGAGATACTGGAACAGAAACTAGAGACACAAGCACACAACGTTCAATAGACACTCAAACAGGCACACGTAGTTCAATATAATTTCAGCGAGGGACACCCAGTCCAATATGGACCAAACAAGGCAAACACTCAACGAGGCACACAGTTCAATAAGCACTCAACGAGGCACACACAGTTCAATAAGCACTCAACGAGGCACACACAGTTCAATAAGCACTCAACGAGGCACACACAGTTCAATAGGCACTCAACGAGGCACACACAGTTCAATATACACTCAACGAGGCACACACAGTTCAATTGGCACTCAACGAGGCACACACAGTTCAATAAGCACTCAACGAGGCACACACTGTTCAATAAGCACTCAACGAGGCACACACAGTTCAATATACACTCAACGAGGCACACACAGTTTAATAAGCACTCAACGAGGCACACACAGTTCAATAAGCACTCAACGAGGCACACACAGTTCAATAAGCACTCAACGAGGCACACACAGTTCAATAAGCACTCAACGAGGCACACACAGTTCAATATACACTCAACGAGGCACACACAGTTCAATAGGCACTCAACGAGGCACACACAGTTCAATAAGCACTCAACGAGGCACACACAGTTCAATAGGCACTCAACGAGGCACACACAGTTCAATATACACTCAACGAGGCACACACAGTTCAATAAGCACTCAACGAGGCATACACAGTTCAATAGGCACTCAACGAGGCACACACAGTTCAATATACACTCAACGAGGCACACACAGTTTAATAGGCACTCAACGAGGCACACACAGTTCAATGTACACTCAACGAGGCACACACAGTTCAATGTACACTCAACGAGGCACACACAGTTCAATAGGCACTCAACGAGGCACACACAGTTCAATAAGCACTCAACGAGGCACACACAGTTGTAATCAGGAATGGAATTTTATTCCGTAGTTATCACTATGTTATTGATTATCGTTCTTATGTGACGATCTCCTCCAGATGCCACAAGCAGTGTTGATTGAATATTGGTAAACATAATGACACAAAACCACATTAATATTGTCTAAGGAATTCCGTAAAAACACAATTGGAATTTTAAGAAACCTCTGATGAAAGAAATATATTCGTATAATGAACTCTTTATTACACCAACGAAATGCTTGCCAATATATGTACGTCAATACAAGAGGGAAAAAAAGAGTTTTAAAACCATTCGATTTTTTTTTATTTTGGCCTTTCCCAGCAGATAAGACCTTTTTAGCAATATTGATCATCATAAATCGACATACAATGTATAAGGTATCTACTTAGACAAGTTGCTTGCTGCGATAAATAGCCAATGTTTATTTTTCAGTTGGTGAAGCGATATTTCCATCAATGATATCAGTAGTATACTAAGCTTTGATGCATCCCCTGAAACCGTTGACGATGGCATTTACGGAAGCACCATCTGCCATAAGGGAATATGCAGAATGTGTAAAACTTACAAGCATCATGAAGGTAGCATACTTGATAGTATCGTACTACCGATGAACGTATCCTATGTAAAAGTATGTGAATAGTAAATGCCTGGGGCCGTTATTATGAAGCATCTTAGTGAAATGGCTAGATTTCAAAGTTGAATTTAAAGAAAACGTTCAAAATATGTACACCACAATTATGAAAATAAGCAAGAAAATGGTCTTAATGGTAAAAAGATATGAATGAATTTTATGAAAAGTAGCTAGTTTTTGAAATAATCGATGTCAATCATTTTGGATTTTTTCACGTAGTTGAATTTGTGAATACGTCCACCGGTGACCTCATAATAATTTGGTCTTATTTGGGGTTTTATGAGCAGAGAAAAAATAAGTAAATATTCAATCGAAAATTATGTTATGGCACTTATGGTTTGAAACAATTGCAAAACAGTTTATTTCACGTCCGTTCCATTTGAACTAAAAGAAAGAAAAATCACAGTACAATGACTTAAAACCTTGACTGCATTTTCTGTGATTAACATATAAGTTATCAGCGAGCACTTCTCGTTCAAATGCTACCAAAAGTATACGGGGTTACCAGGCATCAACATTTAACATTGTCGCCACTTGCTCGATAAACTGGCAAGCTTACTTGTACATTGTAAACCGTAATTGATAAATGTTTCAAACGATCGTAATTTATTTCAAAGTCGGAAATTAGTAAAATAATAAGAAAGCACTAACATTAAGATACAGTTTATTATATGTTACAAATGGTAAATATTCCGTTTGTTTTGTTCTTTTATCATTATTTACGTGTATGTATTCCACGATTTTTTTTCTGATGCCACCAAATTTTCGCTATATTCAGCAGGTGCAATGTATATCTTTGTTTACCTATTCAGCGTGTGTAATTGCAAAGGCCCTACACAACGGGATGGAAGTAAAAGTAGTTTCGAGCAAATTTGTTCTTGTCCAAGGGAAGATAACAAGTATGTTTATTTTATGTTATACTTAATTTTTATCTTTTTTGAGAAGTAAAATGCAGAAGCACATACGCATAATAATTTGCCATAAATTTTCATTGGCTGTACCATTTAGCTAGTCTGAAAACACGAAGACAATCAGCCTTCACCCTGACGACAATCAGTTTTCACGATCAAGACAACTAGCTGTCACCATGAAAACGGGTTATTACAAATTGACATCATATAAGTAGCATTTCCAGGGTTATACAAAACGCATATCTGCTACATGTTGTATATTTTGCAACTATTAATAACTTGATTAATCGGTTAACGACAGCAATCGATCAGTATCTACTCTTTTAAACGAAGTACAATTTAGCTTACTAATTCTTAGTCCATGTGCATGTGTTTGTCCAAGGTTGTCCTGTGACTAGCACATTTCTTCCATTGGATTAACAGTTATGAATATTTATATCAAGGTGTTTAATTTTGCGTCATGTTAATAAAATCAAACTTGTAAAATGTGCTGGCCTATTTGCCAGTTTAGGGCCCTTGTAAAAGAAATTAATATTATTAGTACTCCTCCTCTTCATTATATATTCATTCACTTGTAATTCAACCATTTGGTTGGCCTGTTATAAAAGTACGAGATTTGAAACGAAATTTCACCCTTAAATACGAATCCAATGAATCCAAATGTTGTTTGTTTCTTTGTTTGAACGCCGACAAATTGTATATATTATACACTTTCTTTCTACTTGTACAAAAGCATAATGAAATTTAAAAATAAACATGAATATACGCAACAGAAATTTACTACTATTTGCAAATAACATTAGCAAAATTTACTTTTCATTCCTGTAAACCAAGCGCTTGAAGGATTTGAGCGGAGTTAAAGCCAATATCATTCAAATGCTTTTGAATTTTGAAACGCTTAATTGATGTGCATAGAGAAATACATGTACTCTTCGTTTCATATTGTAAAATATCCCTATCGTTTTTTCCCAGACAATACGGATGTCTCCTTCTGTAAGCAGTACCCTGAACTCAAGGCCATTTGCATTGTTGCATGGAACATCAGTCTGAAAAATATGTCAGCCTGCGTCAACATCTCAGTTCAAGTATGTTTTTTTCAATACATGTGTAGTGTATTTAAACGTATTAATGCAATCATTAATAAAAGTTTCATAGATAATTGTTGTTTTCTTCATTGTTGTCAAAACCTTAATTATAATCCAAAATTAAGGTCAGTTAAGTTTTTGAATGATGTCACCTACTTTTGATCATCATTACGTCATTTCGTGATGGCAATTATATAACTGTACGTCAATGGAAGTAACGGGCGTGTGGAATTTGAAAGATCAGCTAAAATATTACAGAAAAGCTAATAACAATAATTTCGTATTAATAGTATTCATTTACAGTAATGATACAGGTAAGTTCATTTGAAACTATTGTCGAACTCATAGGGTTAACCAATTAATTAGTGCAACATATACCACAAGGGGACTCTTCATTTTTCGTATACACTGGTGTCTTTCCATTTCGATAGTGACTATATTTAAGAAAGAATGCATGAACATATACGATAAATTATATTATTCATGTAAAATCTTCAGTTTAAAGACAAAACCTACAACGACGCATGGGGCTGTTTCAAAATACCAAACAAAGCTGACGAATTGCAGACGTTTGAAACTTTCGACTCAGAGGACATCGATGCGGTAACGGATTCATTCGGCTCTGACGACGGTGATGACGAGTCTGATACTATCGAGTTAGACGAAATCAGTATGTTTGGAGGAGAGAACAATGATCCTTCGACAAGGCTTCAGAGAGCCATGCTGACCTTTTTGAAAGGTTTGCAGGAGCAAACAGCAATGTAGAGAAGACGTATTATTTTGACGTCCAGTTTGATATTATAGAATCAAACCAAGACTCTAGACTGCTGTGTTCATACTTTGTCTAGACTGCTGTGTTCATACTTTGTCTAGACTGCTGTGTTCAAACTTTGTCTAGACTGCTGTGTTCATACTTTGTTGTTTTTGTTCTCCCCATTAGACCTTTTTCAAAAATGTAGTCGTTAGCTTGCAATCACTCTGCAGCTGGTAGTCAATGAATGTTTACGTTATACGTCCTTTTTGATATTATTCGCGCATACCGAGACTCAAGACTGCTGTACTTGTATATTAGGGTTCCTATAACACCTTTTTTCAACAATTTAGTCGTCTGCTACCAATCACTCTGATAGTCAATGAGTGTTTATGATGAACGTCCAGTCTGATATTGTTAAATGACTCTGAGATTGGAGACTCCCATGTGTATACTATTGTTATATGTTGTGTTTCCTATAAGGTATTCTTAAAAATGCATTTGACTAAGGGGAAATAATTATGACAGCCTATGAATGTGCACGTAATAACGCTCGTTGGAGATGCTTTATTTGTTAATCGTACTATAATGAATTTTGAGTGTTCTTGTATATTTATATTGTCCAATGCCAGTGAGATTCGAGACTCCTGTTATATTCTTCTTCCTATAAGGTATTTTACAAATGTATTTGACTGCGGGCAATCATTAGGACAGCCTGTGAATGTGCGTGTAATAACATACGCTGGAGATGCTTTATCTATTAATCGTACTACATTGCATTTTGAGTGATCTTATGAATTGTATGACCCATTATATCTGTTGGTGATTTGGAGATCTTATTATGTAATTAATAAAATAAACACTCAATCAAACTCTCTTGTTTCTTTGGGCTATTCAATTCAATATTTGATGGCCCCCAATAATGAAGATAACGCCTCAAGCTTATTTGTACATTTGATATTTTGTTTCAACATTATTCTCACCTTCTATGCAAAATACAGCCCTAAGTGTAAAAGAATCATATTCAAGGGCTCATAACTCCAAGACAAAATAACCATCGGTCATGAATAGTACACCAATGATGTGTACCACGTATGAGAGTGATTCCTTTAAAACTGTTAGAAAAATATTCGCAACTTTTTTACCAACACAACAATTAGTCATGTATAGAACACCAATAATGTGTACTAAGTATGAGAGTGATTCCTCTAAGACATAACCACCTATGACACGATAACTCCTAAAGCTTATTTGTACATCGGATACTTTCATTCAACTTTTTCACACGTTCTATGAAAAATATAGCCAAAGGTGTAACACAGATCATATTCAAGGGCTCATAACTCCAAGACAAAATAGCCGTAGGTCATGAATAGTACACCAATAATGTGTACAAAGTATAAGAGTGATTCCTCTAAAACTGTGAGTTAAAATATTCTCCACAATGTTTTACCAACACACCGCTTGCCATACCAATCGTATGTTGTCTCCAGTACTTCTTTTGATTTAGATTGCAGGGTACAACGATATCAAATCGTTTACCAACTGTGACCTGTTGCAGTTTTTGTCATTAAAAGTATTTGAGTTGATAATCGCAGCGATTTTTCAACAAGACTTGTTGATTTTGTAGACTAGAAATAAAGAAAATGAAAGCTTGTTCTCTTTTGGCAACGGTGCTTTTCATCGCTCAGCATATATGTTGTTTTGGTGTTTGCCAAGATGCCGTGTGCAACGGTATGACGATATCGCCGGGACTTATACAGCACAGTGAACGCTTACTTATGTGTTTTTTCTGTATGTTGTGGTTCTTGAAAACTGAGCGATTTGGGCCCACAATAATTAATTAATAAATTAATTGATTGATTACGATCGAGTATCCAATCGATAGTTATCTGTTAAGTGCAATAATTATTGATGTTTACTCAATATGACATTCTTATTGATGGGCTAACGACAAATTATGTCGTTAAGATTTTTAAAAAGCAACAACACACTTTGATTAGAAGTGTTACTTGCAAATTCGAAAAACTGTGTATTACTCGATAAGTCGATTAGTCCAACAGTCTGTTTCGGAATGAGCAGTACGTGGGATTATTCATTAAAAAGTTATAGTATAACATGATAAGGGACGAGAGGATTCCCAATATCCTCATGAATCACATTCGTACCCTGTTGGCTCGAATTCCTCGTTGGCTCGAATTCCATGTTGGCTCGAACTTCATGTAAAGGACCGATTTTTTTATACTGAAGGTGAACAATCCCGCTTGGAACGAATTTTCCGATGCTCGAGGTATCTTCTCCGGCCCCTGGGAGTTCGAGCCAACGGTGCTCGACTGTATGAACATTCAAAGAAATGGGTTCCTTAATCCGCGTTACGTCACCTTGGTCAGTATGTCTTGTATTAATAGCATGTGTGTCGCTCCTCGTCGATCCTGAAGAGACGAAGAGGAAACATTCGGTTTGTCGCATTTTTTATGCACACAATGACATTCTGATTTAATGGAGATGACGGTTTATCGGCATAAACTTCCATGTAATACGAATACATCCGATATGATATTAGTATCACACAAAACGGTTGTGTTTGCTTAAACAAATATGTTATCGATATCTTCCAGTATAATAACTAGCAAAACAGTGACAGAGTAGATAATAGATCTATCTACCATGAACTGTTGTCGATCCAGATCGGGCAATCCTACTCGATGTTAAGTGCAAAAGCCGGTAACAAGGCTTGGAACGCAGCGTTCCCATGTGGTGGACATTCCGATCCGAAAAGAAAGGAAAAACATAGTAATTTGTATTTTGACGTATCTTGTTTTTCACATTTGTTTTAGAAACTGACGTAAACTATTTATCACTGTAAATTTCAACAAATATAAAGATTTTCATTTAAGTAACGGTGCATAGCAATTGAAGATCAACGTAAAATAGTGTTTATAAAACATTGCGTTCTTAAACTCATTTCATTCTGTTATGCTAATATAGATTTGAAAAGAAACTCACAATATATTGAAATGTCGAGATTCAATTTTTATTCACATTTGGTATTTGTTAAATTTATGCGAGTGTCTAATACGTCAAGGTTAAATTTAACGAAAAAATCGCATAAATAACTTTCTTAAAGGTAAATAGACTGTTGTCAAACATATTGTTATATCATTATTTCCAGAAGCATTGTTGAAGAGTCAGGACAATAAAGTTTTGCACTGGATAAAGAATAAAATAAAATAGGGTTATCAGTACTGCGTTTTGATCCGGGTGGTTGTATTCGACTCTAGTAGATTTTTCAGATTTGGATTTCACGAGGCGCAAGCCGAGTGCAATCAAAATCTGCAAAATTCCACAAGAGTCGAATACGACCTTTCGGATCAAAACGCAGTACTAATAACCCTTTCATTATATACATTGCTGGTTAGATCACTTAAAAGCCTCATGTTTTCAAAAATATATCTGATTTTAATGACGCACTATTTTGTTTTTGACGTCATTTTAACATCGCGCAACGATACTTGTTTTGACGTGACGTCACGAGAGTGGAATACGGCTGTATTGCACTGAAGTGGAATACGGACTACCGTATTTTGCGACATGTATTGAGTGTGGATTTATGATGGGTATATTATTAAAGTATTTATGTGCATTATGTTTAACTCATTTCAAATAATATGATGTTGTTTGTTTTGATCACGAAAGTCCGATGTGTTGAACATAATAAGGTTTTAAAAATAAATACGTTTCTTTTGTGCATCCATCAAAAAAGATGGCTGCGCCACTCGTCATGATTGTTTTCTGTGATCACTAGTAAAACAAAATTAGATCTTATACTGTAATTAACAAATATCCTCTTTATTATAATATCTATTTGAAATAGCTTTATCAAAAGAATGAATTACCTAAACAAACGGTTCGTTTCAACCAAACTCTTCTTAGAAAGGACCCATTCACATATTTAACGTAAATAGCAATGACTTTAAAAAGTTTTTGTAATTATGTTATTCATTCTTCCTTTATTAATAAAGACAAGTGGTAAATATACATATGAATTATGATTCTTAAATGCTGTTTCATCATTGTTAGAACATTTTGTCAACGTTTCAAATATTAAATCAAAACATTTGATACGATGGGTGACTCCGTAGATTATGTTTGGACTTATTGTCCCTTGGGTATCCGGTGACATATATTTTGACTTCTGGACGCATTTAAATCGCTACCGTTTGAGACGAATTGAAAACATCAAAACACTTCAGAGTATTCATTTTTTTCTTTTATTTTGAAATATTAATAGTAAAGTTGGTGAAATAGTATTTATATAAATATAAATCCTGCCACATTCAGCGGGGATCGAAACCTGCTACATTCAAGGAATAAGGGTCTGCTATATTCAACAGATCAAATTCTGTTACATTCAATGAATTAAATTATGTTAAATTAAATGGTTACAATCCTGCTACCTTAAATGGATCAAAAATTGTTACATTAAATGGATGAAATCCTGCTACATCAAATATATCAAATCCCAATCTAAAGTTTTTTAAGTACACATTATAACAAACCTTATCCCAATCCCGATCTGACCAGTGCCTGTATCACCTCTCTCGTTCAGCTTCCTTTTATTCTAACGTTATCTTTTCCTGCTTCTAACTAAATGATTTCAGACTAAAATAACTTGTTTTACATACCATAGTTTACACAATACGACTATAAGATTATATTTATTCGAGTCACGGCAACTTGCGCACTAGCCTAAGCAGCGTAAGTGACCTACAGAAGCGAGACATAGTATAAGCCTTTAGGCTTTCTTCTCAATTCTGTTTACACTATTGTTTTGTGCATAATTAACATATTCGTTGTTTATATGCATTACATATTTGGTCTTTGTTAACGTTGATTATGCTCAAATTTGATAAACTAAACTAATTGTAAATATTATATCGAAATAAATATTGTTTAAACCAAATGGATAAAATCCTGCTATATTAAATTGATTACATTCTGCTGCATTAAGTGGATCAATTCCTGATACATTTAAGGGATTAAATGCTACTAAATTAAATGGATCAAATCATGCTACATTAAATGGATCAAATCCTACTACATTAAATGGATTGAATCATGCTTTATTAAATGTATCAAATCCTTCTACATAAAATGGATCAAATTCTGTTACATTAAATGGATCAGATTCTGCTACATTAAATGTATCAAATCATGCTACATTAAATGGATCAGATCCTGCTACATTAAATGGATTAAATTCTGCTACATTAAATGGATCATATCCTGCTACATTAAATGGATTAAATTCTGCTACATTAAATGGATCAAATCCTGCTACATTAAATGTATCATATCCTGCTACATAAAATGTATCAAATCCTGCTACATTAAATGTATCAAATCATGCTACATTAAATGTATCAAATCCTGCTACATTAAATGTATCAAATCATGCTACATTAAATGGATCAAATCATGCTACATTAAATGTATCAAATCATGCTACATTAAATGGATCAAATTCGGTTACATTAAATGTATCAGATTCTGCTACATAAAATGTATCAAATCAT
This sequence comes from Mya arenaria, assembly GCF_026914265.1. NCBI lineage: Eukaryota > Metazoa > Mollusca > Bivalvia > Myida > Myidae > Mya > Mya arenaria. The sequence continues at coordinate 33,805,848 of NC_069137.1, read as the reverse complement.
GCTACATTAAATGTATCAAATCCTGCTACATTAAATGGATTAACATTCTGCTACATTTAATAGATGAAAATCAACTATATTAAATGGAAAAAATCCTGCTTCACTAAATGATAAAAATCCTAATACATTAAATGGATCAAATAATGCTACTTTTAAGGGATTACATTCTGCTACATTAAATGGATCATATCCTGCTTTATAAAATGGATTAAATTCTGCTACATTAAATGGATCATATCCTGCTACATTAAATGGATTAAATTCTGCTACATTAAATGGATCAGATCCTGCTACATTAAATGGATAAAATTCTGCTACATTAAATGGATTAACATTCTGCTACATTAAATGTATCAGATTCTGCTACATAAAATGTATCAAATCATGCTACATTAAATGGATCAAATTCGGTTACATTAAATGTATCAGATTCTGCTACATAAAATGTATCAAATCATGCTACATTAAATGTATCAAATCCTGCTACATTAAATGGATTAACATTCTGCTACATTTAATAGATAAAAACCAACTATATTAAATGGAAAAAATCCTGCTTCACTAAATGATAAAAATCCTAATACATTAAATGGATCAAATAATGCTACATTAAATGGATTAAATTCTGCTACATTAAATGGATCATATCCTGCTACATTAAATGGATTAAATTCTGCTACATTAAATGGATCATATCCTGCTACATTAAATGGATTAAATTCTGCTTTTACATTAAAAGCCTTTATCCTAAAAATGAGAATGACAATCTAACCAGGTACTGCAGTCTTAAGCTTAGTTGTTTTGTTTTTGTTTTCGTTTTTACCTGCCTCTCCTTTTACCGCCTGGACACTTATCTCATAATTTTGAAAGTCAACTCCTTATTAGATACCACTGTTGATGGAAATCAATTTAGTGACCGTGTTGTTGTTGACGATTCACCGGAAGTCCTGATCAGCTCTTTTTGAAAAACGAAAAAAATGCTTTGTTTCATATGTCTTAAATCAAACAAATTGTGCCCATTTTCTGGTTTAAATTAATTTCAGATTTTGTTCAATTCACTTTTTTGTTCTCATGTCACAAAAAGTTTGGATTTTTAGTGTTAAAAAGTTTTAAGTGACGCTCGTATTCATAATGAATAAATACACATAAATACCAAACAAACATAAATTTTGAGTGATAAACCTTTAATTTTCTTACTGAATAATGCAAATACGGAAAATATTAATTACTGATATAAAGATTGTAACCGTGTATGTAATTGTTGAAAACGCACAAATGTTAAATGACTGGTGAGTCCTAAAAGATTTAAGTGATCAACTATCGACTTATTACGTAGAAATACAGTTTTTCTACAACTTTCATTAAGATTTAATACGGCATTCTTCTTAAGAACAAATGCTTTCGATATCTATTCATCATTTCCGGTTAATTTAAGCAAAGTAATTATATGTGGTACATTCAATTTGGGAGTAGGAGTGCATCTTTAATTACTTTATTGGAACGTGAACGTGATTTTCGCTTATTATGATTTATTACATTACGTAGATATTCACGATTTCTCACTGAATTATATTTTCAAACAAATATTTTTTTTACGGTTATAGGTGAGTTATCGAGTTTTTTCCCCATGTAAGATATATTGAGTTCCCTCATTTGTATCGAAAATGAATCATTCACTTCTGAGACATCAATCTGTATGACCCAATGAATGGACACGTCAATCATACTTCGGGAACTACATATCCCCATGTCGCAAATTAATCTTGTCATAGTGGGTATTATATAGACGGGGATTGTTTGCGGACGTGTCAAACTAATGCCTCATGGAGTGGAAGCCAACGTTCTTGTACAGAAGTAGATTGCAACCAGTCCGCTTTGCTTTTTAATGGAATATACGATCTTCTTAATAATGGAACGAAATATTTAGATCAAGCAACTTATTCTTGTGATCCGGGGTACACTATTTCTCGCGACTTGCTTGTAACTTGTCTTGCAGACGGAAATTGGAACCGGCCACCACCTGAATGCACTATACTGGATTGTGGATCATTGGCACAACTGGTGGATGGATTGGCACTTACAACCAATGGTAAAGTGGATAATGTTTTTGTTTAGTGCAAGATTATATTTCATAAGTGGTTTGGTGTTCAAGAAATAAAAAAATATTTCAATTTACACTAAAAAAACTTGTTTATATTGCTTTTAATTCATTCAATTATATCCATTTGACCTTTAATTGTAAAGCTGCACAAAATGCTTAACAAATGACGTCATACCGGAAATGACGTTTTCCCAGTATTGTGGTCGTTTGAGTTATGTTTTCATATAAAACTGAATAGCAATGAAGGTCATGATAAAACATCCCGTGATATTTGGAAGCTCTAATTAATATAAGTGAATTTTACTTGAAGAATGTCTTATTTGAAAGGAAAAAAAAATATTATGTCGTGCATGCTTTAATGTCATTTGAAGTTCATTCACTTCTTTCTTGATATGAATAACAAATCTCCTTTTTTAAGCTCATTATATTCCGCTTCCTCACGTTTCTAAGGAATGACATTTGGAGCGACTGCAATATTCTACTGTTACCAAGGTTTCAGCATATCAGGCCCGACTTAAGCATTATGTAACAGCAGCGGACAGTGGGACAGCGAGCCGCCTACATGATTTTATACAGGTGATTACAGTTGATAAGTGTTATCTAGATGACGTTCAGGATTGACTTTAAAGCTCGAGTTAATCGATCATTGGAATAAATGTAATATCACCAATGCATTCATGCTTACATGGTGCATATTTTTTTATTCAACAATAACAATCAATACATGTAAGCACATATCATTGGAATAAAATAGCTTACTTAAATTTCGTGATGTCCTTTTTTCGCGATGTCGTTTTGGAATTGTCAATTTTATGAGGTTTCATATTCGCGACATTATTATTTAATTAACAGAAAGCCAAGATGAATTGACTGTTAATTACAAAAAAATTAAATTGCAAATAGATTAATTTGCAGTTACAACACAAACTTTAATTTATCGCAAATTTCAGGCGGAGTGGTAACGACACCTTAGCCTAATAAGCCTCTTTATATCATGCCTGCAGTTGCTACCAGAACAAAACCTTCTCTGGTATGACACAATAACAAAAGATCAACTGATAAAAAATGTATTTTTAAGTTTAAAAGGCCAATACTGTCATAGTATTCGTCAAGTTATGCATTTGTGTTGAAAGTGTGCAAAATAATAATATCGTAAAATAATGAGTTCCTACATTGAAAATATGGTCATGCAGTTGTTAGTGTGCGAAAAACACCATGACGTATAATATTAGGTCTTTACATTGAAACCATGTTGGCCATGCAGTTGATAGTGTGCATAAACACCATGACGTATAATTATGGGTCTTTACATTGAAACTATGATGGCCATGCATTAAAAGTGTGCAGAAAAAACTATGACGCATAATAATAGGTCTTTACATTGACAATATGTTGGCCATGCAGATGATATTGTGCAAAAATACCATGACGTAAAATAATGGGTCTTTACATTGAAACTATGTTGGCCAGGCAGTTGATAGTGTGCAAAACACCATGACGTGTAATAATAGGTCTTTACATTGAAACTATGTTGGCCATGCAGTTAATAGTGTGCAAAAATACCATGACGTGTAATAATAGGTCTTTCGTTGAAACTATGTTGGTCATGCAGTTGATAGTGTGCAAAAACACCATGACGTGTAATAATAGGTCTTTCGTTGAAACTATGTTAGTCATGCAGTTGATAGTGTGCAAAAATACCATGACGTATTATAATAGGTCTTTACATATTACTGATTACACACACAGTCCCTAACATATAGAGTGCAATTACCTAAGACATTTTACTGATAACAGACACTGTCCCTCACATATAATGTGCATTAACTAAGACATATACCGATTGCAGACACAGTCCCTCACATATAGGGTGCACTACCTCAGACATATAACTGATTACAGACACAGTCCCTCACATATAGGGTGCACTACCTCAGACATATAACTGATTACAGACACAGTCCCTCACATATAATGCACAACCTCAGACATATAACTGATTACAGACACAGTCCCTCACATATAATGCACTACCTCAGACATATAACTGATTACAGACACAGTCCCTCACATATAATGCACAACCTCAGACATATAACTGATTACAGACACAGTCCCTCACATATAATGCACAACCTCAGACATATAACTGATTACAGACACAATTCCTTACATATAGAGTGCAGTATCTAAGTCATATAACTGATGATAGACACAGTCCCTTACATATAGGGTGCACTATCTAAGAAATATTACAGATGACAGACACAGTCCCTAACATATAGAGTGCATTATATAAGACATGTAACTGATGATAGATACACGCCCTAACATATAGAGTGCACTACCTCAGACATATAACTGATTACAGACACAGTCCCTTACATATAGAGTGCACTACCTAAGACATATAACTGATGACAGACACAGTCCCTTACATATAGGGTGCACTACCTAAGACATATAACTGATTATAGATACAGTCCCTCACATATAGAGAGCATTACCTAAGTCATATAACTAATGACAGATACACTACATTACGTACAAAGAGCATTACCTAAGACATATAACTGATAACAGACACAGTCCCTAACAATTACAGTAAATTAAAAAATAGCAAAGTAAGGAGCTAGCAAAGTGTTCATTTTATTCAATTTAAATTGTAGCAATTACCCAGCCTTTACTTTGTATGCTCGGTGAATGAAATAAAACAGCCTTCTCACACCTGCTAATTCCCAGCATTGATTTTTATCTAAATAAACGTGTCAATATTTAAATAAAATAGTTTTTCAAATACTTTTTATATGTTTGTTTTATTAATTATTTATACGCTTTTTTATTGAAGTTAAATAGTTCAAAACTTAATATTTTTCTAGTTCTGGACAATAGATTTTGTTCATACACACACAGAAAATTTATTGAAAAACTCTACAAGTGGTCCTTTGTTTTCATTTACAGCGCCAGTCTGTTTGTTGTCCCCGTTTTAATCTACAGGCGGTCCTTTGTTTTCAGCGCCAGTCTGTTTTTTGTCCCCGTTCTAATCTATAGACGGATATTATTCCTCTTATGCGACGTAAAAATGAAAGTAATTTAGTTAATGAGGCCCAACATGCAGCGCGAACCATTATTAGACCAGCAAATTCATTGTCAAATCTATTGTGTTCTACAATTCAATGAATCCACCAGTTTTTCCTTCAAACGGAGAATCTGAAAATCTCCGCAAGTTGACTACGTCAAATTCAGACAGCTCGGTGCAGATTTCGATTGGATACATGCTTTAATAATATATATAAATTTACACTGATCAGTTGACCAATCAATCATGCCAATGTTGAAAACATTTATTCTCAATAAATGTGTAACGGTTCGAACACATAATGAATACAAAAGGCATCACGACATAGAAGACGGGTTTACTGACAGACGAAACGAACTTATCTAGATATTCACAGGTGCAACGGAATTATACCACTCATCTTGTCGAAACTACAAAGCATGATCATATTGATAAACTAGGTTGAAAAGCTTCGTGCAACCAAAACATCCTCTTGAGAATTTTGGAGTTGTAAAGCACTTCGTTTACACTTCCTCTACATCTAAGGAGCTCTCCCCACGCATCCATGGGGGTGAATATTTAAATCGAATTCTGACAAGGCACATGTTATGAATACCTTTTTCAATTTTAATCTACATTGAATCATCCGGATGGTCATACTAGTACCATGTATGCGTATGTATCGGATAGGCCAACTATGCCTGACCTCGATATATCAGGTCAAGATGTCATCGATTGAATCAAGGTTCTAAAGACCAGCGACAGGAGCTGATTCTGTGAAATTGCTACGGAAATAGCTCATCCTCTACGAAATTTCTTCAACTTTTCTCTCAGCTCAGAATAAATACCCTGACTTTGGACACTAGCAAACGTGTTTGCTATACATAAAAAGTCCGATCACAAAGACATAGGCATTTATCGTCCAATTTACCTGCTTCGTAATGTCAGCAAAGTTCTTAAACGTGTCTAACATAAATACGTATATCTTAAACTTCTTTATATCAACCGAATACCTTACACATTTTCAGTCTGATTTCAATCCAAAATAATCCAATGTCAATCAACTGGTTTCTCTATAACACTCATTTTGCATTGCTCTCGACGAAGACAAATAAGTTTAGGCAATCCATCTCTAATGTTTTTGACCGGGTTTGACATAAATGTCTTCTGTTCAATCTTCGGCAAAGTGGCATATAAGGAGCACTTATTTCCTTGCTGTAGTTATTATATCAGCGAAAGAAAACAATATGTTGTTCTATCAGGTACCAAATTTGATATTGATATATAACAGCCGCCGCCATTTCACAAGGCTCTATACTTGGTCTGTTTCTTTTTCTAGTATAAATACACGGCATTGTGTAGGAAATAGGTCTGTGAATGGCCTTTTTGCAATTGATACAGCCTTATAGCCGCTGACCCTATTTCTTCAGCAGGACTACTTAATGACGACTTTGCAAGAATCCATATTCTTGAAAATAATGAAACCAGCATATTCACAAGTATGAATAGTACACAGATAAAGGCAGTTACTACACAAAGCCATACAGACTTGGCTGTCACACTTTCAAGTTTCTGTTCCTGGCATGAACATATTTAAACAAAACGCTTGGCAGCAAATAATAATAATAAATAACTTGAGGTTTTACAATGTCCTTCTCGATTGAAATATTGTACTCGAAATATTGTATACAACCTTTATCAGACCCTAAGTCGAGTACGCGGTTGTCGCCTTTGACAATAGCTCGCATGCGAAAAAAAGAAGATCTTAAGAAAGTACAACAAACGGTGTAACACGTATTCTGTCTTGAAACAATATATTGAAATTGCTCTAGAACCACTAAAGATCAAACGACGCAAATTCAAGCTTCTGCTCTATTACATTATGTTCAATTCAATGACTCTGTCTTACTTGTCGTCGATGATACACTCCCGTTTTGGAATTATGACCTCCAATCACCTTCGTAACTCGGGAATATCCGCAACATACACTGCAGATCTCAGCTATTACCCAACTATATTCTTCCTTCTACTGTATCTTCGTGGAGTGTACTTCCATTCCTTTCTCGGTCAACCTTATCAATTCCAGCTTTTAAACGCAATCTGGACAAAATCACCAAAACTGTTCCTCAGTTTTAATTCGAGTGTGAATCTCGCAAGGTTATGCACGCATTGCAGCTCTCTTAACGAGCACTTGTTCTCTAAAACTATTGTAGATATTCCATGTTGCCAGTGCGAGGAAATGAAAGACACATACCACTTTATGTTCTCTGCCCAATTTACCGTTTTTCAATAGCAAGCCTACTTGACAAATTACAAAATTTCATGTTACTGGACTGTCTTCAAATGTGTCCAAACTATTATCAAAAGACCAAAAGCTTCTGACTCATCAACAACATTATTTGAACATCCCTTATTTATACCATCTACTTCTTGACATGCCATTTCTCCTTCCCCCCCCCCTCTACTCGTATTGTTTAATTAACTTTATTTTATACCCCGTTACACGTTCATTTTCTGTTATTGACTCAATTGCATACTTTGTTGCAACTTGTAATTTTTAATGTATAATCATTTACACTACCCGATATAGCAACTACAATACATATATTTTAAAGCAGCTTGTGGAAACGACAGAAGCGAGACATTGTAAAAGCTTCCTTCTCAATTTTGGCAATACAATTATTAAATGTTGATCAAGCTACACATGAGCGGTTTTTGATCCTGCAAATATATTTACAATGGTACAATTTGTAGAGCGTGATTAAGCTACACATTAACGGGTTATTATCATGCAAACATACCTGCAATTGTTAAATTTGCAGAGTTCGATCAAGCTACACATTAAGGAGCTATAATAAAGTTATTGAGAGAGATCACTCTCCACAATGTGAATGATGTTGACTTCTTCTATTGCACTGATAAACTACATGGAGAGATGAAACTACACGAGCGTATATAACCCTCTACTCTTGAGTTCGAAATATATCTAAAGCTAGATCCGGGTTTGACATAGCTTGAACTTTCATTGACGGGCCTCGGTCTTGGCTTTAATTCAAAGCTGCATAAGTCAGGTCCTGAATGTTACAGTGAGTTATGGGATATAGGCCTTGACTCATATATAAAGCTGTATAAATTTGGATCGAAGTGTTACATTAAGTGAAACGTAATTGGAGGGTATCGGCCAGGGAATTTGTTTAATACTGTTGGACGTCCACGCAGCTTTCTAATCACTTGAAACCACAATTTAACAAAACATATGAAGAGAAGAAAACAGTATGTTTTGAATGTAATGCTTTTAGGTACGCATATTTATTACACATGTATTTACAGTTAGTTTATGCTATCCGGTGTCATATAAGGATTTATCAGTGTAATTCCTTTTCAAATAAAACTTCAACGCGCACTGGGCTGGGACACAATTGCAACGACGTCAATGTCATTTTATATCCGGGCCTTTGAGGCATATGATAAAATAAAATTTGTTTGTTTCAGTATAAGATAGCACAAAAGTTCACCCCTTGAACACCAACAGTGTATATAAATTTTGAAGTTCACTCGTTGAAATATATTGCGATATTACACTGAAAGAAACAACTATCTATATTCTGTCTACAATACCATATACGTCTGTTAGTATATACCAATATGCGAATTTTACATAATATAGGGAGACAAGACAGTCAAATAAAATGATCTTCGAACATTCAAAACCTGTCATTATCTCAAATTATGACCTAGTAACTTGTACAAAACTTTGTATACTAATCGAACAATTTTTGTTTTTAAATATTCTAAGTATCAAAACATGCAGAAAAGTTTCGCGAAATGCTTTTCCCACAATTTTACTTTTTTACCATATTATTTGACAGACACATTAAAATATTTTAGATGTAGATACTCACCATACAAGTATTATTTAGGATGTATTCTATGTTAACGTTGCAATATATATTTTGCTGCATATGGACAAATATAACAGAAGTGCACTGTTTTGGTGTTAAATAACCCAAAACGCGACATTCTCGAAGATTAGACTAACAATTTATGTTTATAACTACTCAATAATCGTATTATAATACATTTCTTTATCAGCATCAAAGTCCCAACACCTTTGCCTCAACAAATCTCTGAGGTAGGAATAACCTTTATACATAGTAATTTTAACAACAATGCCTTCATTTTCATTTCAGTGTCAATATAGTTGAATATTATTTTTTTAATACGGACAGATCAGTTAAGGTTCTTTCATCTGAACTTGTTGTGGGTGTGACTGTGAGTGGTGATTGAGACTACGGGCATTTGTGGGTGTGAATGGGCTTGTGTTAAAAGGGTTCGCCTGCCACCAAACATATCATGGGTTCCAACTACCTCTTGGACCCATCAAAGTTACAGCAGTGTTGGATTTTACCAAGGAGATGTACACGAAAGTGATTCGTATCAGCTTTCTACTGCTTTTTTAATAAAGCTAAATTGAATACATATATAATTAGTAAACTTTAAGAATTAACATATGTTTGAATAAATGTTTGCGCTATGCTTTGTTTCAGTTTCAGTAGCTGTTTCCTGCCCTCATGTGCGCAAGTGCAACTTTTGCAGTCACCCTTCTCCTCGTCAAAGCGTCGTCTCAAACAACGATCCGGAAAAGGATTGCTACGATAAGTCATTTTTTTTCATCTCGTTGAAGCCTTACACATTTTCCCAACTTATTTCTTAGGTAATCTGAATTCAGATAGGGATAACGATCGCTGGCGTTTGCTGAGCTTTGCAATTTCTTTGTATTCCTGCTGCTCCGTATCTTTCAGTCTTCATGCGGGAAACCAAATCGCAAACACCTTTACTGAACACAGTGCTGTTGTATTGATTTGCAAAACAAACAGTCAAAATATAAGTATTTTAACACCTGTTATTCTAGAACGATTTCTCAAAATCGTCACAATACCAATATACATTTCCTTTTCTGATCAAAAGGAAACAGTTGGTTATTCCGTACGCGCAATGTTAAGCGTGCTCGCTTCTCAACAATGTGACCCGGGTTCAAGTCCTGGCCTGGGCGCACATCAGTTACTTTGGAATGTGGTTACCAAGCCGGGCAAGGGGTTTCCTCCGGGTACTCTGGCTATATATATTTTAAACAATGTTTTGCTCGAAATGGTTTTCAATACTTTTCCTTTTGATTTTCAGAGTGTTTTCCTATGCAAGTGTACGTTACAAGCCCCTTAGTGTTAATAATAAATGTAGAATGTTTGATGATATCAAAACGACCTTTTCGTTTGGGACTGGAACCTGGCAAACGTGGACAACGTGTCAAACATGTAAGTATACCAGACAACGTGTATGATGGCATATTGTCTCCTATAATGTGTCATATGTAAGTGCACTGGACAACGTGTCAAACATGTAAGTATACCAGATAACGTGTATGATGGCATGTTGTCTCCTATAACGTGTCATATGTAAGTGCACTGGACAACGTGTCAAACATGTAAGTATACCAGGCAACGTGTATGATGGCATATTGTCTCCTATAACGTGTCATATGTAAGTGCACTGGACAACGTGTCAAAAATGTAAGTATACCAGGCAACGTGTATGATGGCATATTGTCTCCTATAACGTGTCATATGTAAGTGCACTGGACAACGTGTCAAACATGTAAGTACACCAGACAACGTGTATGATGGCATATTGTCTCCTATAACGTGTCATATGTAAGTGCACTGGACAACGTGTCAAACATGTAAGTACACCAGACAACGTGTCTTATGGCATGTTGTCTCCTATAAACGTGTCATATGTAAGTGCACTGGACAACGTGTCAAACATGTAAGTACACCAGACAACGTGTATGATGGCATATTGTCTCCTATAACGTGTCATATGTAAGTGCACTGGACAACGTGTCAAACATGTAAGTACACCAGACAACGTGTCTTATGGCATGTTGTCTCCTATAAACGTGTCATATGTAAGTGCACTGGACAACGTGTCAAACATGTAAGTACACCAGACAACGTGTCTTATGGCATGTTGTCTCCTATAAACGTGTCATATGTAGGTGCACTGGACAACGTGTCAAACATGTAAGTACACCAGACAACGTGTCTTATGGCATGTTGTCTCCTATAAACGTGTCATATGTAAGTGCACTGGACAACGTGTCAAACATGTAAGTACACCAGACAACGTGTCTTATGGCATGTTGTCTCCTATAAACGTGTCATATGTAGGTGCACTGGACAACGTGTTGAATATACATGTTAGTACACCGGGCAACATTTCTAATGGCATATTGTCTCCTATCACGTGTCATTTGTAATTCACTGGACGACATGTCAAATATGTAAGCGCACTAGATATACACACAGTGTGAACTGCAGACCAATACGCATGGATTAAGGTAAACCAACACTGTTATAAAAATAAAGACAGTGTATATGCAGGTACACAATAACTTCGAGCGCAGCAACAACATTCATGGTATTCAGAGACTATTAATGCATCCATCATTAATTTTTCTAATTAATATAACGAGTTATTAATTAAACTATTACGTATTTGACGCGATATTGGAACAATCATAGTTCTAATACAATGTAGTTTATAATTGATGACAATATATGCCAAAACTCGGCCAATACGGTCGGCTAATACGAGTTTCTGCCGTTTAGATTGGCTACTGAACTCGCCAAATACGGGATAAGAGGAATGGACTGTTTTCTTTGGCTGTCGAAACTCGCCCTAATACCTCGGAAAATAACTCGGCCAATATGAAGTCGCCTTATTAATAACATGATAGTAGATATATTAATTTTATACTATTTTGCTAGTAAAAGCATTATAGGTTATTAAAAGGTAGAGTTTAATAAAATTTTAAAGTTAAAGCTATTTGATATGAGGTTCCAAAAACGACAGTTGAGATTGAACAAACGGAGATAATCGCGGCATAATGTATGTGGCATCAACAAAACAAGTGACGTCATTGACGCTACCGCTGTTTAAACAGCCGAATACATACTACGTTCAATATAATTTAGAAGCATGGTTTCTCGTCGTTGTAGTCATTTTGTGTTGTTCAATGTTTTCTAATTTTGCAAATACTGAGTATAGATATAAAGATTTAATATTATAGAATTGTTGTATATCGGTGTATAAAAATAACTCATCTGACAGTGCAATGACCAACTGTTTTTATACACCGATAAACCACAATGAAATCTTAAATCCTTAATAACACTATTTCACTAAGTTGTTCATCAAATATACAGGGAAACATTATTTAATGACTTCGACGACGCTTTTGACGTAATATCATTGATACGTTTTTCCAGCCTGCTTGGAATTTGACCTGTCGAGACACGCAAGCAGTGACGTCAACTACACCTACAACACTGTCAGCACGGTTGACGAGAGCGCATGCTTTCTGGAATGTTTTGACACATCATACTGCCGAACTTTCCGGTTTTCAAGCGGCACGTGTTACATATACACATGCGGAAGTGATTGTGTAACATCATATTTGATTCCCGGTTCTTTCGACATATATCATCGAACGTGTTATGGTAAGTAGGAACATTTATGTATGGTCGTATCTCATTTATTTTGTTATTTTTTATGTATCTTTCTTAAGAATCAGTAACACATTAAAATAGCGGAATACACGCAAATAATGGCAAAAGAATTAATATGTTGTATTTATTTCAAATAAGTAAAATATAACTCGAATTCGATCTCAAACCCATGAGATCTTATACATGTATAATAAAACATAAACTGCTTACGTAATTGGTAAATGTATAGTTTTGTCTACGTAAGATTAACATTGCCGGATAACCTTTTTGAGCGTTTTCTGTCCATCCATGCATATTCATTTAAACGAGATTTTTTCAGTCAAGTGACCAACGGTATTTATGAGGTATAATGGACTTAAGTAATATGGTTACCGACGATGTCTGTCCATTTGCCAATATTCAGAATATTGCGCTTGCTTAAGATATTCCTGCTTATAATATATTTTTTGGAATTTAAGTTTATTTAAAGTATTTCCCAGTAATGTATGAGCCCAAATCAGATAAAACAAGAACTCGAAATATGCGCACAAATCTTTTTTACTACTAGATGTGTATCAAAAGATGGAATGTAGTGTGCTTGTTAAATATTGAACATCACAACTAAAACAATGTTCAACGTTGTTTATTTTGATCCTTCAAACTTATATAGGCACAACGGATATACACAGTTACTAAGATCATAGTGCCTTTAAATAACCAACATTACTCAATATGTCCAAAATTAGCCAAAACCACTACATAAACTGTACACTGAGACGACTAGGATCTTTTTTCAGAATGCCCTAGAATAGCCAACACCAGGGAATACACAGTAACACTGACGCGGATATGTTCCTTTTCAAAATGCCCTATAATAGTCAACACCACTGAATACACAGTAACACTGACGCGGATATGTTCCTTTTCAAAATGACCTATAAAAGTCAACACCATTGAATACACAGTACCATTTACACGGATATGTTCCTTTTCAGAATGACCTATAATAGCCGACACCATTGAATACACAGTAACACTGACAAGGATATGTTCCTTTTCAAAATAACCTATAAAAGTCAACACCATTGAATACACAGTAACACTGACGCGAATATGTTCCTTTTCAAAATGACCTATAAAAGTCAACACCATTGAATACACAGTAACACTGACGCGAATATGTTCCTTTTCAAAATGACCTATAAAAGTCAACACCATTGAATACACAGTAACACTGACGCGGATATGTTCCTTTTCAAAATGACCTATAAAAGTCAACACCACTGAATACACAGTAACACTGACGCGGATATGTTCCTTTTCAAAATGACCTATAAAAGTCAACACTGACACGGATATGTTCCTTTTCAAAATGACCTATAAAATTCAACACCACTGAATACACAGTACCACTTACACGGATATGTTCCTTTTCAAAATGCCCTATAAAAGTCAACACCACTGAATACACAGTAACACTGACACGGATATGTTCCTTTTCAAAATGACCTATAAAAGTCAACACCACTGAATACACAGTACCACTTACACGGATATGTTCCTTTTCAAAATGCCCTATAAAAGTCAACACCACTGAATACACAGTAACACTGACACGGATATGTTCCTTTTCAAAATGCCCTATAAAAGTCAACACCACTGAATACACAGTAACACTGACACGGATATGTTCCTTTTCAAAATGACCTATAAAAGTCAACACCACTGAATACACAGTACCACTTACACGGATATGTTCCTTTTCAAAATGACCTATAAAAGTCAACACCACTGAATACACAGTACCACTTACACGGATATGTTCCTTTTCAAAATGACCTATAAAAGTCAACACCATTGAATACACAGTACCACTAACACGGATATATTCCTTTTCAAAATGCCCTAAAATAGCCAACACCATTGAATACACAGTACCACTTACACGGATATGTTCCTTTTCAAAATGACCTATAAAAGTCAACACCACTGAATACACAGTAACACTGAAACGGATATGTTCCTTTTCAAAATGACCTATAAAAGTCAACACCACTGAATACACAGTACCACTTACACGGATATGTTCCTTTTCAAAATGCCCTATAATAGTCAACACCACTGAATACACAGTACCACTTACACGGATATGTTCCTTTTCAAAATGCCCTACAATAGCCAACACCACTGAATACACAGTACCACTTACACGGATATGTTCCTTTTCAAAATGACCTATAAAAGTCAACACCACTGAATACACAGTAACACTGACAGGGATATATTCCTTTTCAAAATGCCCTATAAAAGTCAACACCACTGAATACACAGTACCACTTACACGGATATATTCCTTTTCAAAATGCCCTATAAAAGTCAACACCACTGAATACACAGTACCACTTACACGGATATGTTCCTTTTCAAAATGCCCTACAATAGCCAACATCACTGAATACACAGTACCACTTACACGGATATGTTCCTTTTCAAAATGACCTATAAAAGTCAACACCACTGAATACACAGTAACACTGACGGGGATATGTTCCTTTTCAAAATGACCTATAAAAGTCAACACCACTGAATACACAGTAACACTGACACGGATATGTTCCTTTTCAAAATGACCTATAAAAGTCAACACCACTGAATACACAGTAACACTGACACGGATATGTTCCTTTTCAAAATGCCCTATAAAAGTCAACACCATTGAGTACACAGAAACACTGACGCGAATATGTTCCTTTTCAAAATGCCCTACAATAGCCAACACCACTGAATACACAGTACCACTTACACGGATATGTTCCTTTTCAAAATGCCCTATAAAAGTCAACACCACTGAATACACAGTACCACTTACACGGATATGTTCCTTTTCAAAATGACCTATAAAAGTCAACACCACTGAATACACAGTACCACTTACACGGATATGTTCCTTTTCAAAATGCCCTATAATAGTCAACACCACTGAATACACAGTACCACTTACACGGATATGTTCCTTTTCAAAATGCCCTACAATAGCCAACACCACTGAATACACAGTACCACTTACACGGATATATTCCTTTTCAAAATGCCCTATAAAAGTCAACACCACTGAATACACAGTAACACTTACACGGATATGTTCCTTTTCAAAATGCCCTATAAAAGTCAACACCACTGAATACACAGTACCACTTACACGGATATATTCCTTTTCAAAATGCCCTATAAAAGTCAACACCACTGAATACACAGTACCACTTACACGGATATGTTCCTTTTCAAAATGCCCTACAATAGCCAACATCACTGAATACACAGTACCACTGACACTGATATGTTCCTTTTCAAAATGACCTATAAAAGTCAACACCACTGAATACACAGTAACACTGACGGGGATATGTTCCTTTTCAAAATAACCTATAAAAGTCAACACCACTGAATACACAGTAACACTGACACGGATATGTTCCTTTTCAAAATGACCTATAAAAGTCAACACCACTGAATACACAGTAACACTGACACGGATATGTTCCTTTTCAAAATGACCTATAAAAGTCAACACCATTGAGTACACAGAAACACTGACGCGAATATGTTCCTTTTCAAAATGCCCTACAATAGCCAACACCACTGAATACACAGTACCACTTACACAGATATGTTCCTTTTCAAAATGCCCTATAAAAGTCAACACCATTGAATACACAGTACCACTGACACGGATATGTTCCTTTTCAAAATGCCCTATAAAAGTCAACACCATTGAATACACAGTAACACTGACGCGAATATGTTCCTTTTCAAAATGCCCTACAATAGCCAACACCACTGAATACACAGTAAAACTGACACGGATATGTTCCTTTTCAAAATGACCTATAAAAGTCAACACCACTGAATACACAGTACCACTTACACGGATATGTTCCTTTTCAAAATGCCCTATAAAAGTCAACACCACTGAATACACAGTACCACTTACACGGATATGTTCCTTTTCAAAATGCCCTATAAAAGTCAACACCACTGAATACACAGTACCACTTACACGGATATATTCCTTTTCAAAATGCTCTATAAAAGTCAACACCACTGAATACACAGTAACACTGACACGGATATGTTCCTTTTCAAAATGCCCTATAAAAGTCAACACCATTGAATACACAGTACCACTTACACGGATATGTTCCTTTTCAAAATGCCCTATAATAGTCAACACCACTGAATACACAGTACCACTTACACGGATATGTTCCTTTTCAAAATGCCCTATAATAGTCAACACCATTGAATACACAGTACCACTTACACGGATATGTTCCTTTTCAAAATGCCCTATAATAGTCAACACCACTGAATACACAGTACCACTTACACGGATATGTTCCTTTTCAAAATGCCCTATAATAGTCAACACCACTGAATACACAGTACCACTTACACGGATATATTCCTTTTCAAAATGACCTATAAAAGTCAACACCACTGAATACACAGTAACACTAACACGGATATGTTCCTTTTCAAAATGACCTATAAAAGTCAACACCACTGAATACACAGTAACACTGACGGGGATATGTTCCTTTTCAAAATGACCTATAAAAGTCAACACCACTGAATACACAGTAACACTGACACGGATATGTTCCTTTTCAAAATGACCTATAAAAGTCAACACCACTGAATACACAGTAACACTGACACGGATATGTTCCTTTTCAAAATGACCTATAAAAGTCAACACCACTGAATACACAGTACCACTTACACGGATATGTTCCTTTTCAAAATGCCCTATAAAAGTCAACACCACTGTATACACAGTAACACTGACACGGATATGTTCCTTTTCAAAATGACCTATAAAAGTCAACACCACTGAATACACTGTAACACTGACACGGATATATTCCTTTTCAAAATGCCCTATAAAAGTCAACACCATTGAATACACAGTACCACTTACACGGATATGTTCCTTTTCAAAATGCCCTATAATAGTCAACACCACTGAATACACAGTACCACTTACACGGATATGTTCCTTTTCAAAATGACCTATAAAAGTCAACACCACTGAATACACAGTACCACTTACACGGATATGTTCCTTTTCAAAATGACCTATAAAAGTCAACACCATTGAATACACAGTACCACTGACACGGATATATTCCTTTTCAAAATGCCCTATAAAAGTCAACACCATTGAATACACAGTACCACTTACACGGATATGTTCCTTTTCAAAATGCCCTATAAAAGTCAACACCACTGAATACACAGTACCACTTACACGGATATGTTCCTTTTCAAAATGCCCTATAATAGTCAACACCACTGAATACACAGTACCACTTACACGGATATGTTCCTTTTCAAAATGCCCTATAAAAGTCAACACCACTGAATACACAGTAACACTGACACGAATATGTTCCTTTTCAAAATGACCTATAAAAGTCAACACCACTGAATACACAGTAACACTGACGGGGATATGTTCCTTTTCAAAATGACCTATAAAAGTCAACACCACTGAATACACAGTAACACTGACGGGGATATGTTCCTTTTCAAAATGACCTATAAAAGTCAACACCACTGAATACACAGTAACACTGACAAGGATATGTTCCTTTTCAAAATGACCTATAAAAGTCAACACCACTGAATACACAGTAACACTGACACGGATATATTCCTTTTCAAAATGCCCTATAAAAGTCAACACCATTGAATACACAGTACCACTTACACGGATATGTTCCTTTTCAAAATGCCTTATAATAGTCAACACCACTGAATACACAGTACCACTTACACGGATATATTCCTTTTCAAAATGCCCTATAAAAGTCAACACCACTGAATACACAGTACCACTTACACGGATATGTTCCTTTTCAAAATGACCTATAAAAGTCAACACCACTGAATACACAGTACCACTTACACGGATATGTTCCTTTTCAAAATGCCCTATAATAGTCAACACCACTGAATACACAGTACCACTTACACGGATATGTTCCTTTTCAAAATGCCCTATAATAGTCAACACCACTGAATACACAGTACCACTTACACGGATATGTTCCTTTTCAAAATGCCCTATAATAGTCAACACCACTGAATACACAGTACCACTTACACGGATATGTTCCTTTTCAAAATGCCCTATAATAGTCAACACCACTGAATACACAGTACCACTTACACTGATATATTCCTTTTCAAAATGACCTATAAAAGTCAACACCACTGAATACACAGTAACACTGACACGGATATGTTCCTTTTCAAAATGACCTATAAAAGTCATCACCACTGAATACACAGTACCACTGACACGGATATGTTCCTTTTCAAAATGCCCTATAAAAGTCAACACCACTGAATACACAGTACCACTTACACGGATATGTTCCTTTTCAAAATGCCCTACAATAGCCAACACCACTGAATACACAGTACCATTTACACGGATATGTTCCTTTTCAAAATGCCCTATAAAAGTCAACACCATTGAATACACAGTACCACTGACACGGATATGTTTTTTTCAGAATGCCCTACAATAGCAAACACTAGGAAATACACAGTACCACTGACACGGATATGTTCCTTTTCAAAATGCCCTACAATAGCCAACACCACTGAATACACAGTACCACTTACACGGATATGTTCCTTTTCAAAATGCCCTATAATAGTCAACATTACTGAATACACAGAAACACTGACACGGATATGGTTTTTTTTCAGAATGTCCTACAATAGCCTACACCACTGAATACACAGTACCACTGACACGGAAATGTTCCATTCCAAAATGCCCTATAATAGTCAACATTACTGAATACACAGAAACACTGACACGGATATGTTCCTTTCCAAAATGCCCTACAATAGCCAACACCACTGAATACACAGTACCACTGACACGGAAATGTTCCTTTCCAAAATGCCCTACAATAGCCAACACCACTGAATACACAGTACCACTGACACGGAAATGTTCCTTTCCAAAATGCCCTACAATAGCCAACATCACTGACTACACAGTACCACTGACACGGAAATGTTCCTTTCCAAAATGCCCTACAATAGCCAACACCACTGAATACACAGTACCACTGACACGGAAATGTTCCTTTCCAAAATGCCCTACAATAGCCAACACCACTGAATACACAGTACCACTGACAAGGTTATGTTCCTTTTCAGAATGACCTACAATAGCCAACACCACTGAATACACAGTACTACTGACAAGGGTATGTTCCTTTTCAGAATGACCTACAATAGCCAACACCACTGAATACACAGTACCACTGACAAGGGTATGTTCCTTTTCAGAATGACCTACAATAGCCAACACCACTGAATACACAGTACCACTGACACGGAAATGTTCCTTTCCAAAATGCCCTACCATAGCCAACACCACTGAATACACAGTACCACTGACAAGGGTATGTTCCTTTTCAGAATGACCTACAATAGCCAACACCACTGAATACACAGTACCACTGACAAGGGTATGTTCCTTTTCAGAATGCCCTACAATAGCCAACATCACTGAATACACAGTACCACTGACAAGGGTATGTTCCTTTTCAGAATGACCTACAATAGCCAACACCACTGAATACACAGTACCACTGACACGGGTATGTTCCTTTTCAGAATGGCCTATAATAGTCAACACCACTACATACAGAGTAACATTGACACGGATATGTTTCTTTTCAGAATGCCATACAATAGCCAATACAACTGAATACAC
Organism: Mya arenaria; assembly: GCF_026914265.1. NCBI lineage: Eukaryota > Metazoa > Mollusca > Bivalvia > Myida > Myidae > Mya > Mya arenaria. Next base: position 33,785,335 of record NC_069137.1, on the reverse strand, counting down.
AGTACCACTGACACGTATATGTTCCATTTCAGAATGCCCTACAATAGCCAACACCGCTGAATACACAGTAACCCTCACCGGGCTATACTTGGGAGACACTTTGACAACAACTTGCAATTCTGGCTACGAACACTCCTCGGGGGATTTAATAAGGTTTTTCTTTTACAAATATTGGTCGTAATTTAAGTACATCGTCCGTACCCTGGTACTCGAATACTCTTCACACTTCATTATGCACTTGTAAAAACTACTTTATTGAGACCCAAATGAACAAACGATGGTTTTGGTGATTAGAATCATTCTTAACAAACTTACTAAGACGTATGAGTCCATATAGCGGTCAGAACAAGTGCAAAAGCCAGGGTTCTTATATCTGTATGTATGTCGATCTAAAGATCTCTCGTGATGCATTTATTCAAATTTCCTCGGTATCTAGGACCTGCCAAGGAGGTTACGCGTGGGGCGGAGTCACGGCCAGTTGTAGCCCAGTAGATTGCGACATACCTTCTACCATTGCGCATGCGTCATTCACACTTACTTCAGGAACAACAACATACGGAAGCTTTGTAACGTATTCTTGCGAATCCGGATACATTCCAACAGGCGAAAATAGATTTGCCTGTGCCGACACCGGCCAATGGACTGGTTTGGGCTTTTCTTGCGAAGGATGCGGTTTTCCACCTAACGTTTCAAGTGCAACGTATACTTTGACGTCTGGTACAAACTACGATAGTGTTGCAAATTATGTCTGCGTTACAGGGTACGTATTTAGTGCGACATCTCAGCTCTTTTGTGACTTAAATACACAGGCCTGGTCGGGAACGCTTTCATCGTGCGTCCTGGTGGATTGCTTATTACCTCCAACTGAACCTCATGCGACGTACACATTAACGTCAGAGTCTACAACTTGGCAAAGTACTGTGGAATATGCCTGCGAAAATGGGTATAATCTAAACGGCGATCCCATTATGGAATGTTCGGCTGGCGGTGTTTGGGTTGGAAGTGGTTTTTCTTGTGAAGGATGTGGCAACCCCCCAATAATTTCCTATTCAACGTATTCTCTTACATTTGGTACGGGAGTTGGAAGCATTGCACAATACACCTGCAGTCCAGGCTATACCCTTGAAAGCTCATCTGAATTGATATGCATCTCAAATGGAACATGGGGTGGAATACTTCCTGTATGTAGTTTCATAGATTGTGGAAGTCCTCCAAATGTGACAAACGCGAGCTACATTTCATCACCTGACACAACATTAAACAGCTCAACGGTGTATTCCTGTAACACAGGATTTCAAATGACGGTAACCGGAACGCTCCTGTGTGAATCTGATGGTCAGTGGATTGGAATCCTTCCTGTCTGCATCGAGGTTTACTGTACAGAGCTAAACAATCCACCGAATGGATTTGTAAATTATGGATCAAACGTTTATAACTCAACAGCGAGTTTCAACTGCTCAGATGGGTACCATTTACTTGGATCACCGTACATCATTTGCTCCGCTGATGGCTCTTGGAATGCTACTCAACCAATCTGCAGTCCAGCGGATTGTTTACCACTGTATGACCCACTGAATGGATACGTTAGTCATACTTCGGGAACTACATATACCCATGTCGCAAATTATACGTGTGAAATTGGGTATTATATAGACGAGGATTCCTTACGGATCTGTCAAGCTAATGCATCATGGAGTGGAAGCGAACCGTCCTGCATAATCGTGGATTGCAACCAGCCACCTATTCTTTTGAATGGAATATACCAGCTCCTAAATAATGGGACGAAATATTCGGATCATGCAACTTATTCTTGCAACCTGGGTTACACTATTTCTGGTGCTTTGCTGGTAACTTGCCTTGCAAATGGAAACTGGAATCTGCCACCACCTGCATGCACTATACTAGATTGTGGATCTATTGCACATCCGGTTAATGGATTGGCACTAACACCCGATGGTAAGGCTTTTTCCTATGTAAGATAGTTCTATATTTTACCGATTCAGCACCACCAGTTTTATTTTATAAGTGGTTTGGTGTTCGATTGACCTCTTAATGCAAAGACTTTCTTTCCAGCACTGTGGTCGATTACGGTTAACATACTATTAACATACAGAAATTATTACACTAATTAATGTTAATTCCGTGTACTTGACGTACATGTTCACAAAAATAACAATGGTAATCATTCATTGATTTAACAAATCAAAGAAAAATAAATATTCAGTATGTATTCCCGCTTGGCTTAATAATGGCGAGGCCGGAAGTATTTTGGCCGGTACTTGGAATATCGAGCCAACGGGTTTCGACTGTATATCTAATTTGAAAACCGATTGAGAGGTCTTGCTGAAATCTCATTAGAAGTCCATTTAGTGATATGAATATAAATAAGAATGTAAAATTTATTTCGCTCATTCCCGTTTCTTAGGAACGAAATTCGGGGCAACTGCAACATTCTACTGTAATCAAGGTTACACCATATCAGACCCGACTTCGGCATTATGTAACAGCAGCGGAGAGTGGGACAGCGAACCGCCTACATGCGTATATACAGGTGATTGCAGTAGACTGGTGACAACTCGATGACGTTCAGGATTGACCATAAAGCTCGAGTGACCTGACGTTTTGAGTATTTGTACTATCGTCAATTCCAACATGCTTATATGATGTATATTTTATTATTCAACAATAACAATCAGTGCATGTATGCACATTTCGTCGCAAATTTTATGGATTACTTGAATTTCACGAGGTCCTATTTTCGCGATGTCCTTTTATGTTTTCAAATCTCGCGAGATACAAATTTCGATGTTATAATTTAATCAACAGAAGCTTTTTCAACATTTTCTTATGAGTTTTGAAGAAAAAGCGTGCATTGCCGAAGTGTTTCTTAAAATATCTGGAGATAAAATGATTCAGTAATTACATTGATTGCTTTATCACCAAAAGTCTCACAAGAAGCGCATACTCAATTCATGTTATGAACTAACATAAAAATCGATAAAAGAGGATATAAACACCTCTACTTCTATTAACAGTCGATATATAAAATTTGAGACAATAAAAGAAACTCAAATCCGAATAAAAAATATACGATCTTGAATGGTAAGCGGTTTTAAGGAATACATTTTTTTTCTCGTTGAAACTAAGACTTTTTGTATAAGCGGTTTTCATGATATGTTATACACCTTTTAGGGGGAGTGACAACGATACCAATGCTTAATAAGGCACTTTACTTCAAATCTTATAACAGTAAAGTTTAACTTTCTTGTTTTGAATTACTTCCAGGAGAAGTAATAACGTCTTCTAGGCCTAATAACCCACGTTATACCATACCGTTTGACTGGTTCTGAACTACTTCAGGCGAAATAATAACGACACCTACGCCTAATAAGCCACTTTATATACTACCGCTTGACTCGTCCCGAACTACTTCAGGTGAAATAATAACGACACCTATGCCTAATAAGCCATTTTATATAATACCGCTTGGCTGTTTCTGGACTACTTCAGGCGAAATAATAACGACATCTATGCCTAATAACCCACTCTATATAATTCCGTTTGACTGGTTTTGAACTACTTCAGGCGAAAAAATAACGACACCTATGCCTAATGAGCCAATTTGCGTCATACCGTAGAAAAAGCTTTTACTGTCTGGATTTGAACTACTTTCAGACGCCGGATTAACGACACCAACGACAAATAACCCACTTTACCTCATACAGTAGAACAAGCTTTAACAGTCTGATTTTAACTACTTTCAGGCGGAGTGATAACGACACCTAAGCCTATTAAGCCACTTTATATCATGCCCTGCATTTGCTACCAAAACAAAACCTTCGTTGGGATGACACAAGAAGAAATAATCCAACAACTGATCAAAGATACGAGAATTGAACGGAATAGCACTACTGCATCCATTAACAAGCTGAAATGTCGCGAAGATAATCGGCCGTTTTCGAGAATGACGGGATACATTAGTATTGCAGTTATTTCAGTTTTGCTTTTTGCGGTTGTTGCTTCGGATATGAGAATGCTTGTTATGCATGTGCGTAGGTATCATACAATATATAACTGAAACTTTAAATTGTAATACAATTGTTAAGACTGCTATATATAGCATTCATGACACAATTTGTGTTTCTGCTAGAGATATATGAATATAACACAGAGGAATAACTTACTTGTATGAACTGTTTCAATTATTCAATTTTAAATGGCTTATGACGCAATACATAAACTCATATGTGTCAATGTTTTCTATATAGGCTCTGTCCTTCCTTGATTTTTTTCCGTTTAAGGTTAGAATCTCAATGTCCCGTGTACACATGATGTTGTTAGTGTATATGTAAGTGTGAAATAATATGTTTGTTTAAATGTGTTTTAATAAGGTTTACTTTTTTGTATGCATTTAGTGTGCACTGTTTTAATCAAATTGTGTGATATATTGGGAATAGTATGTAAGTCTATTGATCTGTGATGGAGTATTACTTCTAACTAAATCCGTAAAATTCACAATCGAGCTGAATGAAATCCATCCATCCATCAATATATCCATCCATCCGTCTTTTTCCATCCATCTACCTGTCCGTCCGTCCGTCCGTCCATCTATCAATCTATCCATCCATCCATCCATTCATCCATTCATTCATCCATCCATATTTTTCCATCCGTCCGTCCATCCGTCCATTCATCAATAAATCAATCATTTCATCCAAGAGTGCACCCACCCACTGTAATCACACGTCCATCCATCAATATTTTAAGATAAAGAAAGCTATACATGGGTTTTTCAAATTCAACATACAATCCAATGAAGTATACAAATTGTTGTGAATATTTTATATTTTAGCTCTGTATGCTCTCAATAAAGTTAAAGTCATGAAACTTTTTGACATTGGCGACCCTATTTTCCAACCATTAAAATGCTTTATAAATTATGTGAAATTCGTGTTTGATTTCGAAATGATTCTACCAATGGCGTGTTTATATCAAGAGAATGAACAATTAAATTATCCTATGTAAAACTATTTTACATTTCTATGCCTGGTGACCTTGTATAGTTTTTTTAGTATCGTTTTATTGGTATGAAATAAATACGCAAGTACTACCTACGCGGTAAAAAATGCTACAAAAATCTAATTTTTACCTTCAGTTGAAGATTGTAAATTTAGTCATTTTACGACCGATTCCAGTTGAAAGTGGAACAAAAATACGAATCCTTATTACTTTGTCCATGAAACATTTCCTGTTATGACATTATTTTGTTTGAAACTGTGGTAAAATTCTTAAACTAAAACGTAGAACTATGATTAAATCATAGACCCGCCAAATATCAGTTTTAAGGACAAGCCCTTAAAATTGAAATTCAGTTACTTATTTCTTTATTCCATAAAAACATATCGTTGTTATGCATGCACGTTAGTTATCCTACTTAAGTACACACTATATACGTTGTGTTGTTCGTCTGATTCGCTGTTTGTGTTTGATGCACTGTTATTAGTAATAAATAAATCATAAAAAATCACATTATGTTTTCGTTCATGTATTTGAATTAAAAAAAACAAAGACATATTTAAACTTACTGCAAACTTGAACAACTGTTACGAACAAAGAACCAGCCTCTATATTCAAACGATCAAACTCCTTTGGTTGTCGTATGGAATAGTATTGTATAGTATATTTCTCTAGTATTGTTTGAATATTTCTCTAGTATTGTATCGTATATTTCTCTAGTATTGTATCGTATATTTCTCTAGTATTGTATAGTATATTTCTCTAGTATTGTATAGTATATTTCTCTAGTATTGTATAGTATATTTCTCTAGCATTGTATAGTATATTTCTCTAGTATTGTATAGTATATTTCTCTATTATTGTATAGTATATTTCTCTAGTATTGTATAGTATATTTCTCTAGTATTGTATAGTATATTTCTCTAGTATTGTATAGTATATTTCTCTAGTATTGTATAGTATATTTCTCTAGTATTGTATAGTATATTTCTCTAGTATTGTATCGTATATTTCTCTAGTATTGTATAGTATATTTCTCTAGTATTGTATTGTATATTTCTCTAGTATTGTATTGTATATTACTCTAGTATTGTATAGTATATTTCTCTATTATTGTATAGTATATTTCTCTAGCATTGTATAGTATATTTCTCTAGCATTGTATAGTATATTTCTCTAGTATTGTATAGTATATTTCTCTAGTATTGTATTGTATATTTCTCTAGTATTGTATAGTATATTTCTCTAGTATTGTATAGTATATTTCTCTAGTATTGTATAGTATATTTCTCTAGCATTGTATAGTATATTTCTCTAGTATTGTATAGTATATTTCTCTATTATTGTATAGTATATTTCTCTAGTATTGTATAGTATATTTCTCTAGCATTGTATAGTATATTACTCTAGTATTGTATAGTATATTTCTCTATTATTGTATAGTATATTTCTCTAGTATTGTATAGTATATTTCTCTAGTATTGTATTGTATATTTCTCTAGTATTGTATAGTATATTTCTCTAGTATTGTATTGTATATTTCTCTAGTATTGTATAGTATATTTCTCTAGTATTGTATAGTATATTTCTCTAGTATTGTTTTGTATATTTCTCTAGTATTGTATAGTATATTTCTCTAGTATATTTCTCTAGTATTGTATAGTATATTTCTCTAGTATTGTATTGTATATTTCTCTAGTATTGTATTGTATATTTCTCTAGTATTGTATAGTATATTTCTCTAGTATTGTATCGTATATTTCTCTAGTATTGTATTGTATATTTCTCTAGTATTGTATAGTATATTTCTCTAGTATTGTATAGTATATTTCTCTAGTATTGTATAGTATATTTCTCTAGTATTGTATTGTATATTTCTCTAGTATTGTATAGTATATTTCTCTAGTATTGTATAGTATATTTCTCTAGTATTGTATTGTATATTTCTCTAGTATTGTATAGTATATTTCTCTAGTATTGTATAGTATATTTCTCTAGTATTGTTTATTATATTTCTCTAGTATTGTTTAGTATATTTCTCTAGTATTGTATTGTATATTTCTCTAGTATTGTATAGTATATTTCTCCAGTATTGTTTTGTATATTTCTCTAGTATTGTATAGTATATTTCTCTAGTATTGTATCGTATATTTCTCTAGTATTGAATAGTATATTTCTCTAGTATTGTATAGTATATTTCTCTAGTATTGTATAGTATATTTCTCTAGTATTGTTTAGTGTATTTCTCTAGTATTGTATAGTATATTTCTCTAGTATTGTATAGTATATTTCCTACTATTGTAGAGTATATTTTTCTTACCGAATGTCATAGATTACAGGTGTTAATGCATTCTTACACTGAGAGTGCGACCTTGTTAACTGCCGTTGTTCAAGTCATTGTGTTTTAAATGACGTTTGAGGTAAAATAAAACTTCCCACAAATAATTAAATGTGTACAGTGTAACTCAAATAAAGTAAGTTTTAATATTTAAGTATATTTTATTCTATCATACTGCTTTAAAATGTGATTATTTAAATAAATTACAAGTAAGCTCTAGCATACTTTTGTTTGGCGTGTTGTTGATCGTGACGCAAATATACTTTTTAAGCACTCATCAAAGCAGAGGCATAAACATGTCCGGTTTGCAAAACATATTTGTTTGTCTAGGATTGTTTGTAAAACTAGCCCCAGGTAAATAAAAAAAATCCGAGAAAGTATTATTCGCGACATTTATCTTACAACTTACAACTCGTCAAACAACTTAATGGCTGAACGGCTGCCGTTGCTGTCGGTGTCTTGAACAATAGCGCGGTGATTGGTCCTGTGCTGGATGGCTTGCTGTCGATGCTTGACTAGCAGCGCTTCTGTCGTCGTGGCTGTCGTTGTCTGTACTAATGGCGCAGTACCGTTCAAAAAGTGTTTGGCCCTGCGCTGAATTCCGTGCTGTCGCTGCTTGTCTAACAGCGCTTCTGTCGTGGCTGTCGTTGTCTGGATTCATAGCGCGGTAAAGTTGTGGAAGTGAATGGCCCTGTACTGAATGGTTTGCTGACGATGCTTGTTTAACAGCGCTTCTGTCGTGGCTGTCGTTGTCTGGATTCATAGCGCGGTAACGTAGATGTGAATGGTCCTGTGCTGTACGGCATACTGTCGATGTTTGTTTTGAAGCGCTTCTGTCATGGTTGTCGTCTGGACTGATAGCGCGGTAACGTAGATGTGAATGGTCCTGTGCTGTACGGCATACTGTCGATGTTTGTTTTGAAGCGCTTCTGTCGTGGTTGTAGTCTGGACTGATAGCGCGGTAACGTAGATGTGAATGGTCCTGTGCTGTACGGCATACTGTCGATGTTTGTTTTGAAGCGCTTCTGTCGTGGTTGTAGTCTGGACTGATAGCGCGGTAACGTAGATGTGAATGGTCCTGTGCTGTACGGCATACTGTCGATGTTTGTTTTGAAGCGCTTCTGTCGTGGTTGTCGTCTGGACTGATAGCGCGGTAACGTAGATGTGAATGGTCCTGTGCTGTACGGCGTACTGTCGATGTTTGTTTTGAAGCGCTTCTGTCGTGGCGGTCGGTGTTTCGAGGGATATCGCGGTAAAGTTTTAGAAGTGAATGTATCTGAGCTAAATGGCTTGCTGTCGATGATTTTCTGACAGCGTTTGTGTCGTGAATGTCGGTGTCTGGACTGATATCGCTGGAACGTAGAAGTGAATGGTCCTGTGCTGAATGGCTTGCAGTTGGTGTTTGTCGAGCAGCGCTTCTGTCGTGGCTGTAGGTGGCTTGGGACATAGCGCGGGTACTCTGTGTAATTGATTGGTCAAGTACGGATTGCCGTGCTGACACGGATTGTCTAACAACCCCTCTGTAAAGACTGTCGGAGTTTCGGTCGATGAAAAATCTAAAATCATTTTTTCGTTGTGTACATGTTGTTTGACCATCATTTGCACCTGACCTATGTGATTCGATAGTGTCCGTCTCAAACAATGGACTATGTGTTTGCGGAGACACATATGATGAAGCTGACGGTTGATTCGTTTTGTTCCCATTACCCTTTGGATAAGGTGTCTCCTTATCTGATTCAGACCAAGCCAATTTACGACTGCTTCGCAGATCAGTTGGTATACTCACTGACTGTTTACGAAGTGTATGTTTCATCTGTTCCTCTGGTATTGTCCTTATTCGCTTATCGGGTTCTAAATACCACCGCCCACCTGGGGGTCCTCTCACTCTTATATACACTCCACCGTTATTTGATGTCATTTTCCTCGATGGTATGTACCCGGCTATATGCACGTTGATCGTTTCTACTTTCCCGAGACGCTCTAGTTGTTTTACCACCCACAGTCGGCGGTTGTCCGCTGATATCCATTTTCCGGATACTGACACTACGGAAATTGTAGGTATCGACAGGACGCTGGTTCTGAAAAAACATACGAATATATCAATAGTTCATGTTTTCATCAAGCAAAAAAATATAAGCTCCGTAACTAGATCAAATTTCATGTACAGATCGTCGTTCTCCTATGCACGGGGCATGTCTTTCAAAAAACTAAAGCACAGTATAACTAATTTACTACAAATGTCCGGGGAATCATTGCCTTGAAGAAACTATGCTTGTAAATATAAATGCTAACCCAAAAATTTAAAGTATAGATTGGATTCGATACGAAAATTAGTAAACGTTTTATGGAGTTTATAAAAACGAACCTTGTCGAATTTATTTAATTTCGTGTTAAATGAACATTACATCGAAACTCTATTTACATATTACTCATATGAAGATTTATTGCGTTAAATACATAAAATGTCGTTAATTAGCGCGTACATTTACGCAATTTATTTGTGACGTCACGTCAAATGTAGGTACACTAGTTACACATTTACAATAAATAATTATGTCATTTCATGATGGCGATGGTATTAAGGATATAAAAAGTTATTATGTGATGTTAAATTCATAGTATGTTACTAAACAGCACTCGTACGATGATCATTCAAAAATTCGTAGGCAATGAACATACAACTTTTTAATAGAGTTAATTATTTGTTTTACATTTATCACAGATATCGTTGGAATCTTTTCACCTTATGTCCAAAATTTAATTCAGCTACATTATGATTGTCACATTTAGAGATTGTTGATGCAAAGCAAGACGGCGCAACCCAATAGCGTAAATTGACGTTGTTTTTATTTGTTCAAAAATACCATTTCTCAGCGATGAAATGTATATAGTAAATAACTAGATATTGACTACAGACTTATACGTGTCTTTACATCATTATCATTGAAAGTTAAATCTAGTTTGGATAACAAAATTATTATAAACACAAATGTTACTATTAAAGAATAGAATCGCTCTATAAAGAAAATCCTACATGTATTGAAAATTTATTTTTTAAGATAAGATAGCAATATTAAAAATGACGGACATAGAAAACAGTCTTGTGAATGCATGCTAACACATTCTGAATGCAAACAAGCTATAAATAAAATGAAAATAAAAAAGGCCCTGGTTCGGATGGGTTAAGGGAAGAATTTTACAAGCATTTTTGGCAAGATCTAAAAGAACTCTGTTTAAAAAGCATTATTTTTCTTTTGAAACATGAAACCTCAGAACCCTTCAAAACCAAGGAATCAACTCATTGATACCGAAACAATGGAAAGCTGTAGAAAATCTAACAAACTGGAGATCTATAAGTTTATTAAATGCTGAATACAAGATAGCAACAGAAGCTATTGCAGACAGACATAAAGTTCACCCAAATATAATACCAATAACTCAATCCTGTTTCTTCAAAACAGATATATTTTGTTGGAACTATCAGACTGATCCATGAGGTCATATTTTTTGAACGCAAATAATGCCCGTGCTTGTTATTTATGCCGACTTCGAAAATGCGTTTGATAGTATAAATAAAGGCGGTATAAAAGTTCTAAACATAGGGAGTTTGTCCTACTAAAATCTTGCTGGATAAGGCGTTATATTGACGAATCCAACCAGTCCGTTGAAGGAAGTCCTTATTTAAAAAAGGCGGGAGTTTGATTTGTAAATGCAATTCGGACAATACTTTAAAAAAGATCATTACAATAAAATATGTTTTATTCGATATATTTAATGCATGGAAACAACTTATAGAAAGTAATCATGAGTCTTAAGAGAGAAATGTGATCACCTGGAATAACGAGTCCATTAAACTTTACAACGAAATCCTATATCATAAATCTTGGTATGAAAGGGCAAATAAATTTATATGGCAACTTTTTGATTGTCGGTCAAAAACACTGTATGTTTATAAAACATTTCAATCAATATATCATGTAAATCAATACGACTATCTAATATATTCGCCCCTAATGACGAATGAAATAAAGATACACTTATCTAAAGGTAATAATCAAATCAAAAGTGTGAAATATATGAACCAAATTTGTGCGTTTTTTGACAAACTCATATTAAAACACCGGATTATCTTCTGGGAATGCCCGAAAGAACAAGAACTATGGAATTGACTAAATCAGCTCTAAAAAGATAATCATATTAATTTAAACTTAACATTAAAAGATATCAGGAATATTCGGAATAGTCAGCAACAAAAACCACAACGCATTTACTAACTTCTTAACTGTGCTGATATACATCTACATTTTTGGTTCGGAGTATAGAAAAACAACGCCTTAATTCATTCAGTGCAGGCAACACATGATAAGGAGAAAGAAATTGCGCTGATAGATGATGAAATGAAGCAGCATTAGAATAAATGGAGTTATAGTCGTTATTATCTTAATCAACCATAATCATCCCATGCCCAATCGCTTGGTGTTTTTATCCTTTTTTATACAAAACAACCTATGATGATCTAAGTTCCTCATGTGTTCATATTTTAATCATGCAATGATCATGAAAAATCTAGTGTGAAGTGAGAAACAACTTTTAGTAAATGTATAACTAACACCATTTGCTAAATTCCATCTAAGGCCAAAAAAATAATACCTGTGTTTCCGGTAACACGGCGAAAAAAAATAGGGTCGGTCGGTCAGGATTTGTTTTTCTTTTTTTTCTTCTTTTTTTTACAGTTTCCATTTCATCCAATTTTCTGTTGAATCAGACCAATTATTTCATATCTAAGCGTTTCGTAATTTACAAAAAGTCGGAGAAGAACAGCATTGTTTCATGTTTGAAATCATTTCTTTACCTTCGACGACCTTATTTTCCCGCCAATTTTGCCCATGAAATCTGGTGTGTTTTTTGTATACAATACTCGTTTATAAGTCGCGATCGGGTTTCAGAACAAATCCAACACTTCAATTTCTACGAATTTGTGATAATGTTCTACCCAAACAGTCAATTATCAACTAAATGTGTTAATTTCCTTGAGGAAAATCGCTGATATTCTTGTCAAATGTGAACTCCTTAAACAAGGCCTTCAAGTGGAGGTAGGTTAAAAATAGAACAAGTAAGCGCGGATATGGATTTATTTAACTTATCTTATTTTCGTACAATCAAAGTTTCATTCATATTAATAGTGAATTCAAACATTTCGGTCATTGTTATAAGATTCCCAACTATTGATTATTATTTTTTCTATCGTATGGTATTTTCTTAACAGCCTAGGCGAAATCCTGGCAATCAAATGACTGACCGAATTAAATACAAACCATAGTCACTCGCCTTTGATATTATCACCGCTCGTGCTCTGACGTCATTATTATGACGTTATTATTGTTATTATTATTATTATTAATATTATTATTATTATTATTATTATTATTATTATTATTATTATTATTATTATTTGTATAACTACCTTAATGTTTCTCTAAATGAATTAATATTCGTATAAAATGAAATGCAAAATTGATCTAACAAGCAACATAGACGTTAGAAATGCCCAAAATCATTATAAATGCACAGGATTTTACTTTGATTAGCGTCATTTACAAAGATGATTTTGTTTTATCTATACGTATATATATTTTGTGACCTTTATTTACATATCAAAAATTGAATCATATTTAATTAAAAATGTAACTCAAATCAACTTAGTTGTCTTATTCACTTATATGTCCAAACAAAATTTTAAGCAATTGTATATGCTTTGGATTTAAAATTTTACGCCAAGGAAGGAGACAAATTTCAAAATAAAAATAAACCGCAAGATATCATCGATATTAAACACTAATACTCATAATGATATTTCTTGTTTAAGACTAACGAAAAATATACGTATATAATGTACGATTAATTTTAAGGGTTGAAATAGTCTACTAAAATGTTTCCTGTTAAACAAATAAAAAATGCATAATTTGAGTAGCATTAAGGGAAAATGTCTGTATTTCGGATTTCCTCAACTGTCTTTACTATCTCTCAGTTATGCGAAACATAATTTGTGTTAAATTTATAGAAAACAGCGTAATTACACTTCTGTTGATATGTGCAGGTTGTTGGAGATCATGGCGGATAGCAACGGCAACTGATAAGCCCCGCCTCAACTGGACGCTAATAAGTCAGCCGAGTATCGACCAGCTAGTTTAACTGACAGGCCGCGTCATATTTATTGTTCATTGTTTTTACTCAATTAAGATAAAAACGGTGGGGTAATAGACACTTGAAAAACTCGATTAAAATGTGAGATTGTTTTCAAAAGTGTGGAGTAATACCCAAATACATTGGAGAACTTATCTGTAACTCTGTATACAAGTTGTTTTGTACAAGAAAAAAAACAATCAGCTGCTATCATGAACTCAATGAGTACAAAGAGTGAAATGGACAATGTCTGTATCCAAAAAGGTTTTCAGGCGCGTAGCTAGGGCCAATTTTGGATTGATGATGGACAGCATATTAATCCCTTCACCCACATCCCCCCTTATGGTTATTATTTCAAATTGCCATGGCTAATTTACATCTAAGGCATGGTACTCCTTTGTGAAGCCAATGTTAGATTCAGCCTCCTTCAAATACAAACTTTATTTATTTGTATTAATCCATTAGAAGATTGTACTATATCGATTAACAAACACCTAGTGTGTTTAAGCTACTCTCTCAGACCCGATATTTATTTGTTAACAGGAGGGGGTGGGGGAGGATTTCCCCATTTTTTAACAATTCAGTCCTATTTAAAACAATGCTGCATTTTGGAAGTGTTTTATTACTTTTTACTCCTATATTGAAATAATTATGCGATCTTTTTTCTTTTTTGGGGGGGTGGGGGGGGTGGGGGGTGCGTCCCCTCCCCCACCCCAATGCCATCCACCCTGTACCGCTTTTGACATGTACTTAACGTGAAACTTTCCAATCTTTTACATAAAAATGTAATAATTAGTTGTCAAATATGATTCAGTTCTAGACTACTTAAAGCAGATGAACGTGGATACCAACCACGCCCATGTTTATCTATACGGGATATAAGTAAATTCATTGCTATTCTTTTGAACATTTTAACAATGATCAAATTATGATGGATGACGTAATAAGTTGATTTGTTTGATTATGAAAAGGATAATATTATAGTTAACGAAACCTACCTCCCATCACAAATAGCATCCAGAGTTTCACCAATCTGTATGTTCCTGTGTTGTGAATTTCTATCAAATACATTGTTAATTGAATCCTGTGAGTAAAATATTTCAGATGGCTTTAAACAAAAAGTCATAATTATAGTTATGAAATAGAAACTACAGAGCAGTAGAACAAAATATATCACCTGTTCATATCATATATGCCTTTCTAGTAATCGATATCTGAAAGATTGTCTAAAAATATCAGTTGTCATTTTCTGAAATTCAAAATCCTTTGTTTTGTGATTGTTTGGCAAATCGTAATCAATCAGTTAACCATAATGATTTTTAAATCAAGGCTAATGTTAGTTGTAGTGGTGGTAGTGGTATTGGCTGAAGTTGTTGTTGTAGTAGTAATAGTAGTAGTAGAAGTAGTAGTAGTAGTGGTGGTGGTGGTGGTGGTGGTGGTGGTGGTGGTGGTAGTAGTAGTAGTAGTAGTAGTAGCAGTAGCAGTAGCAGTAGCAGAAGCAGTAGCAGAAGCAGAAGCAGTAGCAGTAGTAGTAGTAGTAGTAGTAGTAGTAGTAGTAGTAGTAGTAGTAGTAGCAGCAGTAGCAGCATCAGAAGCAGCAACAGCAGCAGCAGCAGCAGCACCAGCAGCAGCAGCAGTAGTAGCAGTAGAAGTAGTAGTAGTAGTAGTAGTAGTAGTAGTAGCAGTAGCAGTAGTAGATCTTGATTATATTGCCTGTTATAGTTCATGGTCAATAAAATGATACAAATTTCAACTCATATTTAATTAATGTTTATTTTAAACAAAATGTATGTATATAGAGATTTTATCAGTTGTTGACTATTCGTTATTTTCTAAAAATGGAATTCCTTCTTTCGATATCATTATTCACGATTTTCAAAAAATGATGTTTAAATGTAAACCCGAATGAATCTGTACTTGATGCATGAAAGTTGCATCGTTCTCTAACGATAGTAAGGATTTAAAGTATGTATATACATACATACTCCAAAATTAAAGGTTAACCTGGTAAATGCATGAACATATTTTCAACACTTATTAAACAAAAATAAGCCCGATGTAATGCACACGTATAAACAGTGTGTTTTATTTCAAAGAACAATAAGTAAAAAAAATATAAGAATTAATTAAACGGTGAAAATGTTGTTTTGTTTTTTTTTCTTTTTCATAATGGTGTTCTTTTGCCATTGTTCGTCATTCTTCATGAGCTTCATAGACACATTTATTTGGTCGCATATCTTATCTACAAAAATATTTAAACCACATTATTGCATGATGTAAACACGCTTAAGGGAGGTAAAAAGTGGAAGATTGTGTCGGATGGCGGCATGTTACCACATTCATGAAAAATTGCAAGTGTCACTATTAACAATATTCACCTTGTTCATCAAGTATTTTTAAATTATTTGGTTAACAAAAAATTAGTAAATATCTTCGCATAACTTAAAGTTAATATCTTATTCTAACGATATCTTTCAAACACCACAATTTCATTTGTTTTTTGGATAATAGAATGAGCCAAAAATGAGCCCACGTGAACCTTTTTTTTCCCACGTGAACCTACCCCCTTTTTTCCTTTGGATGCGCTTATTTTCAGACCGTAGCTGTAACTTCGCGTTCGTACAAGCCTCAAAACTGGTCATGCATATCAATTTCATTCTTATTACACTTTGCATTTAGTAAAATGTCTTGTCAACATATTTTGCAAAGAATACACAAACACATTGACATCTGTACTAAGTATTTAAAACACAGTTATGGATTTTAAATATTGCCAGAAGACAAGGTTTCCGACAGACGACAGTCTTCAACAAGGGAGGTAATTGTGTGATTACAATAAAAAATAAGTTCCATACGGTGTTGTTTTACTTTTGTCCGTGGGCGAGATAAAAAAATTCCAGCAGGGCCATTTTTTGGATCTACTTATCTGAATTGGGAGAGAAATATCGATAGGGACCCTTTGGTAATGAACATAGCTGTTCTCCATCCGAGAACTTCAAAAACACCAGAATACAATTTCGTATTTGGGGAGCATTTTATTAGTTGCCGCTTTGTCCGTCTAGCCCGATAGTGACGTTCACGTTGGCTTTACTTATAATGTATGCACAAAGAATATCCTAATAAATATATAATACTAAATTTGACAAATATAATATTGATTTTTTACTAAATTTTCAAAGCGTTCCATAACACTTTTTCGAAAATGTATTAAGGGACATAATACGAAGTCAAATTAAAAAGAGGATAGTTGGTTGTTTAAGAGAAAGAACTCAATATATATTTATTTCCATGCTTTTTGGTTAACTATGGTGTTTTATCAGTGATATAACAACGATAACAAAAAATGATAACTTAACGGCAACGAAGGAGTGAAATATAAACTATAAGAACTACTTTTAAAATCAGTAGTAGTTACTTCCCTTTAATAAAAACTAAAATAAACTAGCATTTAATATTTGATATTAAAATATCGAATATTTTTATAATTTTTTTTTTAAATAAACACATCTCTCCGTTTTTAAAGGAAATGGTTAACCCAGTTTTTTTTTTAAAGCTGTATGCTCGAGCATGAAAAACATTAGACGAAAACAAATGCTCTAACATCAGATCGATGTTATAACATCTACTGTCTGACTTGTAATTCGAAATTCAAACTCACACATCAATTTACTGATAATATCCAACCACACGTCGAATGTCAATAACCAAGTGTGGTGTTCTATTTAAAAGGATACAGTAAAGAGATTCGAGTGTTTATGCAAACGACGTATTTTGAACGTCTACGAAAACTTGATATGTTCGTCAAAAATTTCATTACAAGATGTTTGTAAACGATTTGTTTTGATGATTAAAGTTCTTGATGTTCTATTTCTCTATTTCCTTTTATGGTCGTACCACAACGACCTTTTCATCGAAGTCTACTATAGTAATCCATTATTGATTGTTTGCTCTCAAGAGAGAGCTTCAAAAACACAAATACAATGTCTATCGTATTCGGGGACATTACATATTAGTAATCGCACCGTCCGTCTAACGTGGTCATCTATTTACAGGGTATATAAAGATACCAGCAATATCATGAATTTTTGCAAAAAATGTGTAAAATATTTCAAGCTATATATTTTATGCAACTTGCTAATTATTTTCAGTGTAATGCAATTAAGGCATTCTTTATTTTGTAAAGGGAAGTAATAAAGAAGCTTTACAATTTCGTGACTTGTGAGATTGTTTGAACCATTGATAAACCGGCATATTTTATGACATATCTGTGTCATATAATTTTCTCCAATACAGCGGATGGCTATTTCCTCTTATCAAGTTTAACTCAAAAGGAAACCTGTATTTTCAAGCCCACTTCGCCAGGTATGCATTGTATACTAACGAAAATATTAAATAACTTAATAGTTTGTATAAAAATTATTTAGATATCTAAAAGATTTCAAATGTGTGCCGCAGAACTGCGAGTTTCTAAACAGGAAATACTATGGCACGAGCTCATAAACCTTAAAGCAGTGGCAACTTTAAACATAAAACAAGTTCAATTTAACCCTTTTAGGTTATGCAACAATAAGCAGTAAGAAACTTTCATTAATACCTAGTCCATCATTAATGCAAACATACGGGTAAAATTTCATTTTAAAGTTACAAAAAGTTATATTTCAAGAGTTTAAAAGCTTTTGCTGGGGCCTTTTTTATTTAGACATTATGTTTTCAAAGAAACAAATTAATAAAATTACTGTATTATAATAGCAGTTTTTTTTAAATTTTATTACCTCCCTTTCACAGAGTAGTTCATAATAATATCGTCATTTTCGGTTTTATTAAAAAATAACTACACCCGCCAATTCCTTTGTATAGATAACTCAAAGATCATATTGATGAACATACATACTCTAGAGAAAACTAGGTTAGTGCCGTGGATGGAGGCAGTTTGTGTACTTCCTTACGTTTGACGCTATATACACAGTATGGTAAGCTTAACTTTTCGGCCATGCCCCATTCGGATATATAAAAAAGGCTTTTCAAACTTTACATTTATGTAAGCTTATTAAAACAATAATTAATTATAAAGTACATTATGAGCTGTAACAGTGCGTGTATATACCACGTGATAAGTGACGTCATCAATGTTACATGGGAAGGCAACCTTTTTTTTTAAAATGAAGACTTAAAACAAAGTTAACTTTTCCTTTACTACATCATTTAAATGAAACAAAGGGCAGTCTATGTCTTTAAAAGAGCCCCGCCTTCGTTTTATTACCGTAATTTCATAAGGTTAGTTTCATCAAACACTTGTCTTCGACAAACCTGTTTCAAAAATATTGTTTTGACAGTGCTACGTCAGACGGCCGTTCTGTGAAAAGGTTTGTCGAAGTGTTTTAAGAAACTAAACTCTCAATCAAAATTTGGTAAAATACCGAAGGCGGGTCTCTGTAAGTGGCGTGGACTGCGCTAGGTTTCATTTAAAATGGTAAACAAATAATATTAATGTTATCTTTGTTTAAAGTCTTCATTCGAGGCAAAATAGTGCCTAAAGACGAAGCATTTATGACGCAATTTATCACGTGGTATACACACGCTTAGTAATGTTGTAGTGGAAGAAGATAACGTGCATAAAATTACGCATTATGCTATTTCTGCTGATTATTATGTATAAAAATGTCCGTGTAAAAAGGTGACATTTCATTGGACAATATAAGGTCTTAAAGAATGTTCACATGTTCATTTTCACAACCCTTTAATATCCATTCAGGTAAAGTCTCTATGAAGTTGTGTTTGAATTAATATTTTATAAGGTTGCTTTTTTATTGTCTGTTTTGCATAGCATTTATTTTTCTAGACTCCACGCGTACTTTGACCAAGTTTCCAAGTTTATTTTAACATCACTCATGTCATAAGTACATGACAAAAGAGCATAATTACATGTAAAAGTCCACAAAATGTGGCATTACAGAATGTATTGGCCATAATAATAATAATACCGATTTTCTAAATATAAATATGTTTATGCTATTAAAACTTTAATATCAAACATATATTAATAAATGTGGAGGAGAACATAATCTTACATTTTTATACTAAATTTGTTAACAATACACTTGAGGAATTTACATAATTTTATGAATTTTATTTCACCATTGGGATGTTATTCATAATTTCTTTAAATTCCAAACATAAGGATATCGGTATAATTGTCTGTCAATAAATCTTATTCTATATTCGGCAAAATAGCTACATTCAATAAATAATGAAATTCATCACTAATACTGTTTTTTATCAAAAAGTTCGCATTTTTTATCATTCAGTTCTACATTAGTCCAGCTTCCTACTTCGATTGGTAGTCTATTATTTCTTGTCCTGAATTTTACTAAATAGTTTTAAAAAAAATAGGTTTTTTAACTAAATATTTTTCGAATTCAAAATTCTCTTTAAGCAGTCTAAAGCAACAACATTTTCTTGACGTATTTAAAGACGAATACACTCGTTTTTTAAATAGATGAGATAATTCTATAAGGACATTTTAAGCCATAATGTGTCATGACTTTCCCAAATAGTATTCATACCAACCCAGTTGCGTTCATATCCCCAATAATTACATCAATTTCGCATTTCATTATTTATATTTACACCTATAGTTCATTATTCCATTTAAGAATTGTTAAAAAATGCATCATTCCATTTGAGAAAACTTAACAGTAATCCTTTCTCATTCATTCTGTAAATAGAACTGAAACCGGAAACAGTTTATCAAATGACGTCACAATAATGCGGAAAAGATCAACCACTTGAAATAATTTTTAAACGTAAAATTGAAACACTAATGGCAACAGTATATAACACTTATCATGAATAAATACTTCCGAAGCGAATGTTGATTTATTTTTACGGGACCTGCTGACACAATACAAACAATAACAAGATAAACAATTTCCATGTACATTGTTATACGATGATTCACGATCCTCATATATCCGAAGATGTTGCGTTCATCGGATGATAATCGCATTTGCCGAAAGGCCTGATCATAGAAAAACAAGACAGCGGTTGAACAAATTCGCCACTCGTAAAAATATGTTTTTCTATGACACTCGTGAAATAAAATACGCTCTTCTGTTCTGATAAGTCGAACCCCGTTGGCTCGAACTCGCTTGACTCGATTTCCATGTTGATTCGAACTGGATGTAAATGACCGATATTGTTCTACCGAATGTAAGCATGCCCCTTTGGCTCGAATTACCCAAGGCTCGAGGTATTTAAGTTCGTCCCTTGGAGTTCGAATTAACGGGGTTCGACTGTAGTAGGTAAAAAATATTATTCGGCGAATGTCAGGCTATCCAGGTCAATTGTCTACTAATTCAACCCTAGGGAAGATAATCACATTTTCTTATCCTATGGTTAATTGTCAGTCCTTCAGACACGTTTGAACGTTTCGTTGTGTTCTAATGAATACATTCCCTTCAAAACAATATATACTTGAAAACCGACTTGTTTTTGACATTTTTCTATACTGCCATTTAAACCAATATTCCGATTTTCGACAGAATGAAATTGGCTCCGATAAATGTGAACGTTGACTTCAGCGTGTAGTTGGTCGACAAGCGGATCTGATATGAGAATGTCGTACCTTTCATTTGATAGCAGCCACTATTTAAAGCTGCACTCTCACAGACTGAACGTTTTGACAACTTTTTTATTGTTTGTCTTGGAACGAGCCGTTTTTTGCGAAAATCCATGGAAACCAGTTATATAAGACTGCTGACAAAAAGTTAGATTTCGCAGATTTTTATATTTAAGTTCAAAAATTGATGTTTTATGCATTTTTCTAAACCGTTAGAAACGTGAATTTTGGAATGAAAATATGAAAAACTGCGATCTGATTTTTTGTCAGCAGTCTTTTATCACTGGTTTGCAGATATTTACCAAAATTTTGCTCATTCAAAGATAATAAAATAAAAAAGTTGGAAAACAGTAAGTCTGTGAAAGTGCAGCTTTAAGCAAATAAATCCAACTCAACCAATGTTTTTTGTCTTATATGCAATAGATAAGTATTACGACAGCGTTGCTTTGACAAGCCAAGTAGCCTTAACATTTAAACAAGACCCTGTTAATAATATTTATGTGAAAAGCTACAGAAACAAGCTCAGTAGCAAAAAGTTTAAACATAACCCGGTTTAATGGCACTGGGTAAACGCCAAAGACATATAATATAACATCACAAACAAGGAACATAGAAGAACAGCACAAAACGTCACAAGCAGCACAGTGCATACATACGATATATAAAAACTAGGTATGTTTATCAAGGATTGTTAGGTACCGCCTTGGAACGGTCAGTAAAATGTATTTTTACTGGGGGTTTAAACCAGTTTGTGTGCACAACCTCACTCTTATCCCAACAATCCTGAATAAAGTAAAAACGTAAAAGGTGAATCTGATCAAAATTTGCATAAACTTGAGGAAACATAAAATCCGTATAATTGCACATGGTAAACCCCAAAGACAAAGAACACTAAAACATGCAATCACAAACAAGAAACATAATAAGCCACACTTATCAAGGCCAAACAAACATTAAAGGAGACACACACAATGTCACAACGAACATATAACACACATATCGAATTTCCATAACTAGTAAATGTCGGGGTAAGCGCCTTCACAGGGTCAGTGAAATTTTAGTACGCTCACTGAGAGTTTAAACCAGTATGGGAGTGATCGCATGTCAAGTAGCACACAAAAAGACTTCACACACAAGAACCACGACAATACGACTATGGAATACTAGCGCAAACCAGAGAAGAATCATGGAAATGAAGAGTAGCGTTATAATACCGTTATAATAGCACGCTTTATATAGCTAATATTCAATAGGCATTCTTATGTCATTGATCTAAAATAGGTTTATTTTAATATATATTTTGTGTTGTAAACAGCAAAATATAGAAGACATAAAGATAACTTACAGGTCACATATCTTGAGACAAGTGCGTAGATTAAGGTAACTATATACGGCACATGACGGAAGTACTTGTAAACAAAGATTGGACAACGATAAGAAAAAGAGAGTGGAGAACCATCAAAAAGGATTGGTAACTTCTGTTATGTCTTCCTTTTCATTTTCATAGCTTGATAAATTTCAAAAAAATTATTGAATGGCAACGTACATCTAGTTAGATGTTATTTTTATTTCCATTTCAGTGATGCTGTTAAAACTTCTCTTATATAGTTGTCTTTCGTCAGGTAAGCAATTATTTAGCGATTGGAATTTCTTTTATTTATCTGTATACTCTTTATTTATAAGAGTGGTTAAGGGTTGGAGTTCAGACATGAATTTATCTAATCCTGAAGGCCAGGGGTCATATTGACTAACGTATTAAGTCTGAGTTTGATCTTCAAGACTCAAAACTACAGATTTGAAATTAATTGGAAAATTGCTAATTGAAGCAAAGCATTATTTACACAGAATTGGAAGAAAAATGGCATTACGTAATACAAAATGACGTCATAAATGGTGTCAAATAATGTACGCGATTGATATTGTACAATGGGAAAACTACTGAACCCCGGAAGCCATCGTGATTCTTCTGTTAAACATGCCATGAAAACCTTGCTCACACACATGAGCAACGTATTTTTCTCTGTCCTTTTTACGTTGGTTTTGTGTATCCTTTAATTGCATTTAGAATATACATAATGGTGGTGAATATGGAATTGACACAGTATGGTCGTTTTAGCTCAATTCGTATGATGATTTTCGCGGACACCGTTTTCAGCTGGATTTCGCACCAACATTGCTACAAACAATATATATTTCCAGATAGTTTGAATCCACGATGTCTTTGTTTTGAATACCGTCGGCAACCACGGTACTGTATTTCGTTACGCTTCATGCATACCGTGGATAAACTGACTGGCAAACTCTCATTTAAATAAGTATGCATGAGGCCAGGGAGACAACTCTCCTACCATTGAAATCGCATGTTACAATTAAATACTATTCGATAACCCTGTTATCAGATTCCCCTGCAGGCGAATGGGCTAAGTGGTATGTTTAAGAATTTGTTTTGATATGGCGAACCGAGTTCAATTCTAACTTTTGCCAAACTAATTTTCTAAGGAAAAACATGAGTCTGAGTGTCTGTGCACATTTCTGCATTGGCTCCTTGTGGAACCAATGAAACTGCCTCATTAATAATAAATTATCATTATAACGAGTTGTTCCTAGCCAAATCGCCAACTGTACAAAACAAAGCATAGCGCAGTAGCGTATCGTGGGTATCCGACGATGTGTTTTGAATTGGGAGCTTAACTGTCTAGATGAAACTACGCAATGTGAAATGCGGCATAAGGCGTTATCCGCGACAAAGACCATGCTAATACGTGTACCGTTTTCTTTCAGTATGTTCGGCCCTACTCTGCTACTCTTGCAGCAATCTGAAAACCAACGAACAATGTTTTAACGTCACTAAGTGTACTTATCACGAGGTACATTTATGATGACTTCCAAACGAGTATTTTAATTAAAATTAGATTATTATAAAACTGTGAATACAGATGTAAACTAGTATATGTTTTACTGTCAGATAGAAAGGTAAGAATTACAACAGAGTCCGTGCCCAGGCCAAGGTTTCAGGAAGAAACTCTGAAGACTAAGGAACAAATTATTTGGTGTCTCATCCGGTTGCTATAATTGCTGTTTATCGGATTATAAATTTCAAATGGGAAGATATTTTCACGTCTAAGATTTTCGTCAAACCGTTCTCGAACTGCCTTTTTTAAGCGGGAGTTAGATTTAAAAATTGCCGTATTTGGTACTCATTTAAATTAGGCAATGTATCTAGCACTAGGGAATGCTTTTTAGTATTAAATTTCGTCTCTTTATAAACGTTTAGGTCATATATATCAAGTTCGAATCAGAGCAAACACGATATTTCAAAACTTATTATAATTGTGTATTTCTTGAATTAGGAAAGGTTTTTATGTGGATTGTTTCAGCATTGCTATGGTCGCTCAGACGGTCAGTTGGACGGAAAGGTGACACATACAACAGGATGTACATCTGATTTGGTGAATATGTAGAGCTTCTATTGTCTTCTTGGAAATTAATAAATGCGGATATTAATTGAGGTATCCGATGTAGAAACATATCTATTTCTTATGTATTTGGGGCACCTGACTATATTATTTTGGTATCATTTAAAAAGATTTAATAAAAGAAATATTTATAAATAATATATCAAACAAAGTTCGTAAAAGACGGCAAAATATGCAAATTCGAAAATGATCTCAGTTGAAATAAATGACACTATTAAAGCGGTTATGCTTTTTCATTTTTTTATTAATTTATTAGTAATCAATAAGGAATACCCTTTAAAATGGTACTGGGAAAATGGGTTCAACTGGCATACACCATTAGCATTATTACCAATAATTAATGTAATGACAAGCTTATTTGTTCTTCGGATGACTCAATACCGTGGCCCTTTGGTGAGGTGATGTTGCCTTGTATCGATTTTGGCCCTATTTTGCCTTGCTGTCATATGCCATGTAATCTCAATAAACAAAACCAAAACATAGCTTTTCAGTTTAGTTTGTACTTTTAACAGTACAAATACTGTATTCTAACGACATAATGGTAATCTTATCTGATCTGGTTTATAAGAATGCAACATTTTCAGGCAATGAAATTGCAGATAGGCAACCATTACGTACTATGGCCTTGCTGTCATATGCCATGTGATCTCATTTAACAAAACAAAACATAGTTTTTTTTCAGTTTAGTTTGTAATTTCAACAGAACAAATATCGTATTTTAACGACATAAGGGTATTCTGATCTGATCTGATCTGGTTTATAAGAATACAACATTTTCAGGCAATGACATTGCAGATAGGCAACCATTATGTACTATGCTTAATCGTAAAGAATTACACTTTTCGCAGGTGTTTAAATGTTCGCCTTTTGTCATTCGATACACACTCCCTGTGTCAGATTTTGCGTTGACAATGTGTCAGCCAATGAGTTGTGTTCACGCTAGCTCCGTCCATTCTTAGTCATTAAGAGTCTACTTCATGTCTTTGAACTTTTGGTTGGGACAATAGACAGAATAAAATTACAATGGATTGGCAAGATTGTCTGATGACGCGCTGCCGCTATGGCGATACGGTAACACAGTAGAATAATCTATTACATACTGTTATTGTCGTAAAGGTTCATTCCTGTAATTGACAGCACTGTCCAATACGTATTAACGTCAAGTGGATTCATTCAGAAGCGCCATGACAAATAACTCTAATAAATGACCTGCGTATTTAATGAATGTTCAAGTTGATCATTTGAGTCGTTTAATGTTAGTTACTTTTTTAAATATAACAGGTAGCTCCCAGAAACAATGGCAGTTCCGGATTTACCTTCTGTGCGAGGACGTGTTCCGACAATCTTTGCAACCTTTACAGTTGTATGGGAGGTAACCCCGTTAACATTTGCACTGTTTTTAACAAGCCCATGATTATTTGTAAGACACTCTTTTCAGAGTTTAACGTTTATCTAATTTTGTAAGTGAATGGCATATTTATAGTTTTATATAAAATGAAATAGCATGCACATGTTAATAAAAGTTTTGCAAATAATCAATACAACATGAACGTCTTTTACTATATGGTGATGCAATACAGTAATACATTTTCTATCTAAATAAACTTTTTTATAATTTCAGAAAATGTCACGCGGCCTGTTCGGTGTTTGGAATGTGACATGGCAGCGAATCCTGGTGATTGCACAACTGTAAAACAGTGTGGGTCGAATGAGGTACGCGATTGCTTGGATATTTTCCATTGTTGTCTTAGGTATGTCTGTAGGCTGCTGATTGTAACTTTAAGTACACCCGAACTTGTTACATAGTGATAAATTAATGGGTTCTTTTTGCATTATACAATAAAAACTGCTTGAACAAGCCCGGTAAAAGTAATAATTTAATATGAGCTTGTTAAAGGTCTTCCACAGTGCCAATCTCATTCAAGCAAATACACGCTTCACGACGTTACGCTTGAAATGTTAAGCTGTTTGTAAATAACGTAATGAAATGAAGCGAACGTCACGATATGATTTTGATGAGATTGCCACAGTGCAAAAGTCAGTTTGAAGGACCAAAACATAAAAGTTTTAAAAACTCATTTTTATTTAGTTTTGAGGTTCATACATACAGGTTGCAATACATCAAATAGTTGCTGAGATATTATCCTATGTGTGCTAACATGCAAGACCTTAACTTGAATTTCTAAGTCGCATAATAAAGGGGCAAAAATTATATAATATGAAAGATAGAGTTATCTTATTTGATTAAATAAGAAGGTTAAATGGTTGAAAGCCTGTGTGTAAAGTTTCAATGCAATGCATGATGTAGTTGCTGAAGCATTGACCTAAAAGTGGTTACATGCAAAACCTTAACCAGAATTTCTATGTTGAATAAAAAAGGGGCCATTATTTGGATTTAATGCAAACTAGAGTTATCTTACTTGGTTATTTAAGTAGATTGGATGGTTGAGTACCATTTTATAAAGTCTCAATGCAATTCATCCAGTAGTTGCTGAGATATTAACCTATGTGTGCTTACATGAAACCTTAACCAGAATTTCTCAGTCAAATAATAAAGGGCAATTATTTGCATTAAATGCAAACTAGAGTTATCTTACTTGGTAAATTAAGTAGGTTGGATGGTTGAGTACCAAACTACCATTGTATCAAGTCTCAATGCAATACCTCAAGCAATTGCTGAGATATTAACCTATGTGTGCTTGCACGCAAAACCTTAACCAGAATTTCTAAGTCAAATAATAAAGGCCTATTATTGGCATTAAATGCAAAGTAGAGTATCAAACTTGCTTAATTAAGTAGGTTGGATGGTTGAGTACCATTGTATAAAGATTCAATGCAATACCTCAAGTAGTTGCTGAGATATTAACCTATGTGTGCTTGCACGCAAAACCTTAACCAAGGGGTGACGCCGACGCTTGGGTGAGTAGTATAGCTCTCCTTATTTTTCGAATAGTTGAGCTAAAAATTGTTGATATAAGCATATAAGCATGAGAAAAATATCACTGCATCATTTGCTCATAGTCAATGTTACTGTAATTTGATGAAAAAGGAATATAAGGGTTTTAGCTAAAGAGTTATGGAAGGTTGCTGCATCCCGTTCTTTTTTGGAAGCACCCGCCATGAAGAGCAATATTGGCAACCTCCTGCCTTCATAGAATTAAAAGCTTAAAAGCTTAAGACAGTCAAATATTGATATTGTTTTGATAACAACTTTTTATTAGCATGTTTATAAATACACACAGGCTTTACATATTTGGCACTTGAAACCTAATAGCATTTCAATTCAACATTATACCTAACATTTTCTGTCACATTTAAAATGTTAAAGTTCTTCACAGCTTAAATGAAGGGTGCCCTTTTGACACATTGAAACCTGTCCCTTTACTAAGGCTCCCTCCATGTCTTTCTTAAATCTGGCTAAATCCCTGAGAGGTTTGTTTTCATAGTCACAGTTAGATATCAGTATCTAATTCCTACAGTTTTCTGAGACTTAGAAATAATGTTATTACTTATTTCTGAATGACAAACACTAGTCCAAACAAATAGCTCTAAAAAGTTAATTAACAGGTTGTACAGTTTGTTCAATGCTTTGGTTGAGACTGTCAAGGGCACACTGTCTTTATCAATGTCTAATCTGCTGTATTCTCTGATCTTGTCATGTTAATACCACTGCCATTCAAGATTCATTCCTATGATGCAGATTTTGGGAAGGAGTTCAGGTTAAACAACTGCTCTGGTTTTCATCAAGGTAAACAACACCTTATGAACTTGCTCTAAGGCACAAATTAAGTATAAAACACATACACGACACAAAAAAGCCATATACTTTTATTAGAAGCGAACGATTTGATTTCAGAAATATAGTGGTACGTAATAACCTCAATTAGGTGTTAAATGTAAAGTGGCTTTTATCACGCATTTTTATTTGATTTGAAATAATGTTCATTAAAAGATTAAACAACGATTGAAGACAATAAAGATTAAATAGTGAATTGTCTTTATACTA
Source organism: Mya arenaria (assembly GCF_026914265.1). NCBI lineage: Eukaryota > Metazoa > Mollusca > Bivalvia > Myida > Myidae > Mya > Mya arenaria. The sequence goes on along the minus strand of NC_069137.1, from coordinate 33,756,698 downwards.
TAAAGCCAACCAGTCAAACTGTATCTTCGAACAGTTTCCAAATGCAAAACCTCTGAGGTCATATCATCATCATCATCATCATCATCATCATCATCATCATCATCATCATCATCATCATCAGCAGCAGCAGCAGCAGCAGCAACAACAGCAGCAGCAAAGCAGCCAAGCAGCAGCAGCACCACGTAGTGGTAGTAGTAGTAGTAGTAGTAGTAGTAGTAGTAGTAGTAGTAGTAGTAGTAGTAGTAGTAGTAGTAGTAGTAGTAGTAGTAGTAGTAGTAGTAGTAGTAGTAGTAGTAGTAGTAGTAGTAGGTAGAAGGTAGTAGGTAGTAGTAGTAGTAGTAGTAGTAGTAGTAGTAGTAGTAGTAGTAGTAGTAGTAGTAGAAGTAGTAGTAGTAGTAGTAGTAGTAGTAGTAGTAGTAGTAGTAGTAGGTAGAAGGTAGTAGGTAGGAGGTAGTAGTAGTAGTATAGTAGTAGTAGTGGTAGTGGTAGTGGTAGTGGTGGTGGTGGTGGTGGTGGTGGTGGTGGTGGTAGTGGTAGTGGTAGTGGTAGTAGTAGTAGTAGCAGCAGCAGCAGCAGCAGCAGCAGCAGCAGCAACAACAGCAGCAGCAAAAGCAGCAAAGCAGCAGCAGCACCACGTAGTGGTAGTGGTAGTAGTAGTAGTAGTAGTAGTAGTAGTAGTAGTAGTAGTAGTAGTAGTAGTAGTAGTAGTAGTAGTAGTAGTAGTAGTAGGTAGAAGGTAGTAGGTAGGAGGTAGTAGTAGTAGTATAGTAGTAGTAGTAGTAGTAGTAGTAGTAGTAGTAGTAGTAGTAGTAGTAGTAGTAGCAGCAGCAGCAGCAGCAGCAGCAGCAGCAGCAGCAGCAGCAGCAGCAGTAGCAGTAGTAGTAGTAGTAGTAGTATAGTAGTAGTAGTAGTAGTAGTAGTAGTAGTAGTAGTAGTAGTAGTAGTAGTAGTAGTAGTAGTAGTAGTTGCAGCAGCAGCAGCAGCAGCAGCAGCAGCAGCAGCAGCAGCAGTAGCAGTAGCAGTAGTAGTAGTAGTGGTAAAATCACCATTCATAAAAAGACAGGTGCTCTGATCAGGTTTAAATGACGTGGCGTCATTTTATCTCAGGATGTGTCATTCGCTTGAACGCTGCGATATCGTTAGATTTTTTTCGAAACGACGGGAGAGTTTACAAGACGTTTCTTACACGCATTCGTGATTGTTATTAAGTTGGTTGTTGTTATGATCGTGAATTTACGATGCTCTGAAACGCATCCCTGCATACGACATTTTGTCACATTCTTCTATGCGCATGCGCACCGTAAGGCGATAGGGCGATGATGAAAAGATGACAGTACGATGATGAAAACGCGATAGTACGATGATAAAAAACCGACAGTTCGATGATGAAAATACAACGGAAGTACGATTGTGAAAACGCGAAATCTCGATATAACGATGGTGAAAACGCGTAAGTTTATCGCATTATCATCATCGTACTGACGTATTGTCGTGTTTTCGTTATCGCACTGTCGCGATCATCATCGTACTGTCGCGTTTTCACCATCGTAGTTTCGTGATTTTGCGTTTCCATCATCGTACTATCGACTATGGCGTTTTAGATCCGCATATTCGTATGCGTTGGCTCTAACGGCATTCCGTAAAAATCAGCTGGTTTCTGGCCAGAACTAAGAAAACATGTCAAATTGGTCTGTGAGAATGCAGCTTTAATATCAAATACCACATAAATCTAACTTGATTATTACAGGTCTGCTTTGCACAAAAGTTCCAAACCTTCGGAAACACCAGATACAGAATGGGATGCATGAATAGAAAGGTTCCTAGTTTTATACTTACATATTCTTAGGGAAAAAACGATTGTCATTTGAACGGCAAAATTGATATTCGAATAATCGGTAATTCTTTCGATCTTTCGCGGGCCCTACTTTAATTGGCACAGTCTTTTAAATGAAATAAAACTAATATAATTTTTTTTATTATGTCACATATCTAATAGCCAGATATTGTAAAAATACGGGAACTGTTTATACAGTTGACATATAATGCTTGTATAGTGTATTGTCATCAAGTTCTCGCCTCTGGCATTAGGGTCCAATTGTTGGACAAATCAAGATAAATGAACGTTTTTACACAACAACACAGTTGTAGGCAAGAGGTTTATTATTTTATTGATTCAACAAAAACATTCGAATACCAAACGTTCGATCGAATATGCGTTTGCATCCCTCGTTTAAATTCTTTATTTTATTTTCTTACATTGCCAGTATTGCGATACGCAACCACGAACACATGTCCAAACTTTAGTTGGTAGAAGAGCAACGGACGACTCAGACTGTGATGCTTGTTGTATGCAGGATCATTGCAATATTGATGCATGTTCCCTAAACGGTAGATATAAATCATGTTAATTGTGTGTACACTTTCCATAATTTATTTTGAACTTGTATTATAAGCATGCTTTTCCCTGAAGTGTTCTGTTGGTGTTTGTTTGGCGTCGCACGTTATAAATGGTTTAAGCGGTGGGATAATGACAACTGCCGGAACGGAGTTGCCTAACCCATACGATTCCCAGACCAAGACTCGGGACGAGGGAGGGGAAAGTAATGTAAAGGTCCGCTATAGGCGGCGGATGTGCGTTCATAGTATAACATTCCTTTATAGGCGGAAGTACGTTTCATAGTACGTATGCTCGCTTGGTTGGTAATATGCAAATAAGCAAAGCCCGGGCTCCGTGTGGATAGAGAATTCAGTATATATATAGAAATACAAGTGAAAGCCTGGGCTCTGTTTGGATTTAACTGTATATAAAGACCAGTGGACCCCTTCTGGGTCGAGCATGCTTTTCTCTGAAGGGATCTGTTGGTGTTTGTTTGGCGTCGCACGTTACACTGTTAAACATAAGCAACATGCTTCTTTATATCTTCAGCATCTACAACGACCTACCACTTGAATTCTCTCTCCCCCAATGTTGTTTGTAATGATACGGATGTGGCGCTCTGTACCACTCTTGGACGACTGAACTCTGATAGTTGCAAAGAGCAATATGTCGTTAGCAATTGTCCAAAATCGTGCGATGTTTGTGGTATGTACCCTTTAATAACTAAATATATTCATTTCCTCCAATTAAAGACATTAAAAAGATGAGTTTATAGAATCCTTTAGAGGATATATGTTAAAAGATGACAGTGGTTCACCTACAATTAAACCTTTTTTTTCTTTTTAAAGATCACCTTGGATGGTCGTCGTGGAAGGCCTGGGGTCGTTGTGGAACTACATGTGAACATGGAACAAAAACAAGGACCAGACAGTGTATCCATCGATGGCAAAAGGTCAATGGATTGTCCTGCATCGGTTTACCGACAGATAGCAGTACATGCTACGTCAACGCTCATTGTCCAAGTAAAAAATTTGCCTTTTTAATACCATAATTTAAAAGTCTACTAAGTTCCACGGACCTATACACCAAACCTATAGGTCCGTGTTTGTATAATATAAAGCATATATTATATATAGAAATATATAAACATCTGCCATATATATATATATATATATATATATATATATATATATATATATATATATATATATATATATATATATATAAATATATATATATAAACATTGGCAGATATATATATACAGGTAACATTAACACACATTCGAAATTGTTTTTGCGGTTATTTTTTATTTTTCAGTAAATGGCGGATATTGTTATGGGACGGAAGAGTACGATTGCGATATCGGCTATAACCTAATTACCATGAACTGCAAGACTCGCCCAGTCATGACACACAACTGCAATTGTCCACCTCCACAGTACGGGGGACATTGTTAGTGAAGCATACATGTACGTTGTGCTGTGTTCAATGCGAGTTGAATTGTGTTTTGTGCACTTATATAAAGTAGTAACTGGTTGCACTCGATATTTTTTTACATGAAGATGTGTATTCCCAACGGCAAAAAGAGGTAAACCCTTCTGTACAATATTATCTTGTCAAAAGTTTAATTTGAGAATAATTTAATTAATAAACTGTAGGAATCAAACAAAACTTGGTATAACGATAGATACCAATTCAACGTGAACGAAATTTTCAACGAATTACACCATAACCATCTATCATTTCAACTGTGACCCTTGTTTTCTTTAATATTACACTAATGATCTTCCGAACGTGATTTAACAGGATTGCTGACTGCTGGCTCCTGTTTAGTTGTTCATTTGAAAGGTCTTAATGGGAATATCACTGATTGGGAAACTGATTTATGGTAAGGAAAAACAATCAAATACAAAGGTATTTAATACTGTTTTTCCATTATTAATTCTCAATTCAAGCGTCATAACTTCACTACTCTTAAAAATAAGAGTGCAAATTAACAATTACGAAAAAGAGCTGTCACAGACACGTGACAAATGCACCCGATTGGGTCCTGTCAGACGGAGAGCACAACAGATGTGTGCTCCCTTATGTGAGGCCAAATAGACTGACATTTCGCATGTAATGTCTGTGAGGTATCATTTACATTTTACTAACCGTTCCAAGGCGGTACATAACCATCCTTGATAAACATACCTAGTTTATATATATATAGTATGTATGCACTGTGCTGCTTGTGGAGTTTTGTGCTGTTCTTCCATGTTTCTTATTTGTGATTTTATGTTCTATGTCTTTGGCGTTTACTCAGTGCCATTAAACCGGGCTTACGTTTAAACTTTTTGCTACTGAGCTTATTTCTGTAACTTTCGCATAAATAGTATTAGGTTATAACCAACATCCATAAAAGTTTGAGGATAGAAGTATAACTACTGACCAGTTGTAAATGTTGTTAAGGGAGTTTATGAGTATAGTTTCCAGTTAAATATGTTTGCGTCCTCCTGTTAGCAGTGAAACAGTTAAATGAATGATATAAAGTTAGGAATAAGGGAAATGCAAGTTATACAGATACACAAATGCTAGCTAATTAAGGCCTTTTTTTAATAAATTGGTTAACGGATCCGCTGCCAAATTATTTGGAAAACTCCAAATAAAAAAAATAGTTTTTTTTTTTAAATATTGAAAAAAGTAAATCAGTTGTGTTTTTTTTGCGCACATGAAATGATGTAAAACCTGTTGCCTGTTCCTTTGCAACATAAGGATGCAGTTATAAAAATTGTTTTCGAAATGGCGGCCTCAATAGAGCTGAGATAATACAAAAAAATAAATTCTCATTTTCAACATACCATCTGCATTTAAATTATTTTTTTGGTATATCTGACATCAAGGCTGATGTCTGTATCAATGGTAACAAATCACATATAAACCTGAGTAATTGATAAAATATATTAGCCTGTGTTTGTCCCGGGGGGGGGGGGGGCATTAATTGTTAAACAAATCATATGGAGACTACTATTCAAGTAATCAATCTGGGGTAACTTAAATTTTGTTAAAGCTGCGGAGAAATATCTTAACATAAAAGAATTCATTACTGAATATAAAGTCATTTTTATTATTTACATTTCCTTATTCCATTTAATAAATAATTGAGCCAGTGAAATTTGTTACATTGTGTTTTTTTCTGTTGAGAAGAAGTAGTGCCCAGCAATGAGGAGACACAGGCATATTCATTGTAAGGTTGATATGTGGAAATAGTGTTGAAAATAGAAAAACTCTTGCAGTCAGGATGTGCTTCAAAAAACATCAACAAAAAGTAACAGTAAAACTGAATGTTTGTAATAATATTGACTTAAAATGTCACATTATTTTAAGTTGAAAGTGTATAAACTGCTTATATAATGATAACATTAATTTGAATTTGAAATTGATAGAAGAGAAAATTGGACTGTAAAGCCAAACATATGTGTATGACAAAGTGAGCATTTGAACATATCAATATTCATTATAATATGCAGGCATTGAAGACATTGTGTTGCAAAGAAATAAAAAAATACTTAAGCATTTCAAATGGCATTCATATTAATTCTATGAACTTGTCTTTCCTGTTTGTTGTTATGTTGATCTTTTGGTTTTGGGTTTCGCAACAAACGCTATGAAAAATACATGTACAGGTATTGTAAAAAAATTAGTATGAGTATGAAATCCTTTTTTTTTTCGCACCACCCATCCAACATTTTTTCCAAAAAATCCGTTAACCAATTAATAAAAAAATGGCCTGAAGGTCAATTGAAGTGTTTACCAATATGTTTACAATAATACGACAATGTTCATTTTTGCAACTTTCTGGCAAAACATTTAGTTATAATAATTAGTTATAGATCTAATAGTTATAAATCATTGTAAATTTTTATTTTTAATTCCTGTTTAGAAATATGGCTATTACTGTGGTCAATCTGGTGCCCTTGACTTTTGATCTAAAAATCAAAAGGGGTCTTCAATTGGGATCTTCAGGTTATGACTAACCTCCCCACAAAGTTTGATGACCGTAGGTCCAAGCATTCTCATTATGATGACCAGACTAGGTTTTTGTGTTAAAAGTCACTATGACATTGACTTTTGACCTCCATATCAATAAGGGTCACCTGCACGCAATGACCAACCTCCCTACCATGTTCGAAGATCTTAGGCCCAAGCACACCGACCAAAGTCTCTATAAAGTTTGAGGACCTTATGCCCCAGCATACTCTAGTTATCAATCAAAAAGACCTTTGACCTATTAACCTCGAAGGTCAGGACAAACTGCCCTACCAAGTTTAAGGTCCAGGGGTATCTAGTCCTGACTGACTGACTGACAGACAGACCGAAATGTGCAAAGCAATATACCCCTGCTTTTTCAAAGTGGTCTTAATTAAACGAAAATCAAATGAAAGGTAAAATGATTTAACCTGGATTTTATAGACAGTTTAAACAAAGTTACAATTGGCCATATATGCGTTTGCAAAGCACTAATGTAGAACAAGGGTAAAGGTCAAAAAGGTCAAAAAGGTAAAGTATAATATGTAGTTTACCTCCCATTGATCAAAAAGTAAAATAACTCATTCGAGTTTTAAAGCAATATATAATCATATATACAATTTTAAAATAATCTATAGCAAGTGACTAAGAACATTTTACCTTTTGGTGATAACCAGTATTAATCATAAACGAAGCTCTATTGCCAGGATTGAACCCATGAGGTTTTGCTACAGAGCCTTTTAAGCTAAACATCAAGCCATTATGGCATTATCTCCGACTATAATAAGTCTCTATATACCACATATATGTAAGATAAAGATCTGGTCTTTACATTTTATTATTGTGTCATAACACATTTTGTTTTGTTGCAATACATCTAGATGATAATTATATAATAGTTCACAACACTGGCTATTTTCAAACATTTTATGTATATTACAAAGAAACAAAATCATGTAAGTATTTTCACAAAGCACAATTAAGTGAATACACTAATTGCCGACTGTCATGTTGTAAGTTAAGGGATACATTTTATCTATGTTTTCAATAATTGTAAGCAAATTATCAGTTATCTTTCTATGGAAAATCGCCAATTTGAAATAGTTACTTATATACTAATTACATAACAAATAATTATACTCAACAATAAGGATTTACTTTCTTGTATTTAAATACGCCAAATTTAGAATATTCTTTGTATATTAAACTACTGATAAATTTGGGAACTATTTCAAATTATGCCAGGTTAAAGATTCATTCAAAAACAAAGTCAACTTTAAACATAATTGTTCAATAATAATTGTATTCAAAATCAATCAATGTCAAAACAGGGGAATAAATAACTTCTTTTGAGCATTAAAAATAGAAAAAAGTCAGTAAATATGGTGTAATTCACTAAATAAAAATGCAATTTGCTTTTTTCCAAACAAATTATTTCAGTACCGGTAATGTAATGAAAAGAAAATACAAAATTTAAGAGAACTTTCCCAACAGAAACAAGAAACATAATAATTGTTATCCTTAAGACAATAAATAAACAACTAAATGATTAAACACTTAAAAGAACCAGATTTAAAACAAAATAAAGAATCAAAAATGAAAATCCTGAGTGAACCTGAATACGCTAGATGTGACATGACTAAGACATAGGAAAATAAAACAAACAGAAGATCTAGGGCAAAAGTACAAACATTTGTAGACATACATGTTGTAGTAGACATAAGATAATGAAACAAACAGAAGATCTTGAGTAGAGTACAAATGTTTGTAGACTTAAGATAATAAAAACATCAGAAGATCTAGGGGAAAAGTACAAACGTTTGTAGACGTAAAATAATAAAAACATCGGAAGTTCTAGGGGAAAAGTAGAAATGTTTGTAGTCATAAGATAAAAGAACAAACAGAAGATCTAAAGAAAAAGTACAAACGTTTGTCGACATAAGATGTTAAGAAAATCAGATTTAGAGAAAAGTACAAACGTTTGTCGACATAAGATGTTAAGACAATCAGATCTAGAGAAAAAGTACAAACGTTTGTCGACATAAGATGTTAAGACAATCAGATCTTGAGAAAAAGTACAAATGTTTGTCGACATAAGATGTTAAGACAATCAGATCTAGAGAAAAGTACAAATGTTTGTCGACATAAGATGTTAAGACAATCAGATCTAGAGAAAAGTACAAAAGTTTGTTGACATAAGATGTTAAGACAATCAGATCTAGAGAAAAGTACAAACGTTTGTCGACATATTAAGATGTTAAGACAATCAGATCTAGAGAAAAGTACAAAAGTTTGTTGACATCAGATAAAAAAACAAACAGAAGATCTAGGGAAAAAGGTACAAACATTTGTAAAATGATATCAAATTAAAACACAACCTAAAACATGACAACAGATCTGTTTGCATTAAAGTAAAAAACGTCTAGAAATTCTATAAAAAGTCTGTAAAATACAATGTTAAAGGTTTCATGGCACTGTGTAAAGGTAAGCGTTACAAACATTATGTTAACGAACATTATGTGATTTTAGTTTTTATTACAGATCAATACTTCACCTTGTTGTGAGAAGACAATAAAAGCCATTGGAATGCACTGCACTTATTATCTTCTTGCACCAAGGTGGCGATTTATATCTTAATAACCTTGAACAAGAGCACAGCAGAGCAAGCATGAATGCTCGTCTGTTATCTATGAGAAACTGTTTCATACTTTTGCATGAATTTATAATTATTTTTTTAATGATATTTGCTTTCCTTTTAAATAAGTGTGTCAGTCCTTTATCTTTTCTTCAGGTACCTCCGAAAATAATGTAAATGGTTTTATATTTATCAACAATCATATTCCTATTCGTAAAAAAAATGTATTGGTAAAAAAACTTTTTTTATTTTTAAAAATCTAGTTATTTTATCATAATTATCATTTTCATACTCAAAAAGTGTAGTTTCCACTTGAGCAGTTCCCACTTATGTATCTACTCTGCATAATTGATTTTAGGTGAGTTGTGGTACAAATAATTACATGAAGTCATGATTTTAACTCTTTTATCACCCTTAGCTGGAATTGTTTCTTAAATGTTCCCTTAAAGCTGCACTCTCACAGATTGAACGTTTTGACAACTTTTTTATTTTTTATCTTGGAACGAGCCAATTTTTGCGAAATCCATGAAAACCAGTTATATAAGACTGCTGACAAAAAAAAGATCGCAGATTTTAATATTTGAGTAAAATTTTTGATGTTTAATGCATTTTTCTTAAACCGTTAGTAGCGATTTAAGCCATAAAACATTAATTTTCGAACGAAAATATGAAAAACCTATGATCTGATTTGTTGTCGGCAATCTTATATCATTGATTTGAAGATGTTAACGCCAAAATTTGCTCTTTCAAAGACAAACAAAAAAAGTTTTAAAAATGGTATATCTGTTAGAGTGCAGCTTTAAAAATGATAATAAAACTTCTTGCTGGTATGAATAATCAAGCAATCTTGTACAATAATCTACACCGTTCAATATTATAAAATAATGTAAATGAGTGTTAAAACATTCAGTCTATAAATAGTATATACACATGACAGGCATTATTATGCTAAAAGCACACAAAGTACATACAAAGCACATCGCATATAGCATACTATTATACATTATGAAGGTAGCCATTAGCCACATTTTTTTTATAAATATACAAAAACAATTAACATTATAACTCAACTATCTTTCAACAGATTTAAAAAAACTTAAAAGTATCAAAGCCCAAACTTCTCAAATAATCTCAAGTCCATCATAACAGGATTAAGCTTAGCTCACTTTTTTTCATTTCAATGTTTACATTGTGTTATTTTCTTTTTCTTTTAGAGAGTTTTAAACGATTTTATTTATTAGACAGTCACAAAGAACTATTTTTTTTATTTCTAAAATCAAGTATAAGTAATTTGGTGAAATGAAATCAGGGCTGGTATTCAATATAAAAACTAAAATTAATTTAAGGGTCATGCATCATTGACTTCATTCACTCTATTGGTCAGTTATAAATAGCATGTAATCTGATTAGCTACATCATTCTAAGCTCCAATTATGACCAATATTGAATACCAGCCAAGATCTGAAAGCATGTTTGTATTAAGATTTTTCAAGAAATTTGGACCTGAATGTCCAAATCAAATAGTCAGAACTGGAATGAAAGTATTCTTATATTTAACTTAACAAAAACTAGTTACATTTTCATACAGAATAAAACACAAAAATCACAATTGAAACTTTTTTTCAAAAATATCATCAACTACAACAATACAAACTTATCCACTTTTTTTGATATATATAGCAAACATATTAACAATGAATTTTCAACACTGGAATGGAAAGTTATTTTTTTTAAATAAATATTCATAGCACAAACCAGTTTTGTTTGAGTTTCTTCTTTATGGTTCAACAAAATGAAACATACAAAAAAACAGACATCATAAAATTTTCTTTCTTACATTTTTAATGATTTTATTCAAAATACGTTTGACATGGTTTTAATTGATCATTGAAAATGTCATCAAGGACTTATTTCAATGAATCTCCAGTAACATAAAAAACATAACTTTTTTTGAAAATAAGGACACATATCCTGTTTTTAAATTTTATGATTTCTAAACATGACAAACTTAAGGAAATTACTTAAATTGTTTTATTAATACATGTACCTGCCTATGTTTATTTAAGTACAAAGTTGAAAGACAATACCTGAACGTACCGAAGACCACAATTAAGCCTCAAGTTACATTAAATCTTAACGCGTTGACAACAAAGTTCTCGTCAAATGCAATATTTACATGACATTCATTTGATTGAAGTCTCATAAAATACAATATAGGAAGACTGTAAGAACATTGTCAGCTTACAGTGGCACACAGGCAGACTATTTCAGTGGGTGGCTTGATAAGTCAGGAACTATAGTTTGTGGACTAGGTGATGAAGCAACATTATTAAAACGACAATCTCATGGTGAGAACGCCGATTATCATCAGCTATTATTTATATTTAGTACAAAAAGGGTCATTACTCAATATCTATTAAAGCAAGAGTTATAAGCCTTGCAATTCATATGTGCCTTAAGAAGCTGGCAAGATGTGTACCCTGTTTCATTTGAATATCTTGAATGCTTTTTAAGTTATAGCCAAGGTTTAAGTTTTACCACGACGATGATGCAGTGGATGACACAAAGGCTAATATAATAGCACAACTTTTTTTCTTTAAAATAAGACAAGCTAAAAAGCAAGAAAAAAAATACAAATGTCAATTAATTTTTCGCATATATTCCAACTGGGCCTTGTAATTATTGAGTCAGGGCATTCTTTGCAACTAAATTTGGCTTTGCCAAACCAATGTTTTTCTGAGAACAGCCTTAGTAACAAAAATATAAAAGCAATGTGAATGAGTTTTATACATGAAAATAAACCAACAACAACGCAGCCAACAAAAACAATAAATATTGCACAGAGTTTATCGTTGAAATCACAAAATTTGGTTTTGAACATAAACAGCAAAAGCATTGTCGATAATATAAAGGTGTAAGTTTACTTATGTGTATATATCACTGTTACATTCTACACACAATATGTGTAAGTTTACATGTACATGTGTATATCAATGCCACATTCTAAACACAATATATAACATACATTATAAGTATGTACACTACACTTTCGGTAAAAATATTAACAACTTGAATGAAAATTGTGTAAGCATCAGAACTTTGTCAACACAGATAGTAATAATATTAACAGACAAATAGAACAGGTTTTAGCTCAACAGATATAGAAGGGTGCTGCATCCCAGGGCTTTCATTAAAGGAAATTTGGAAGTACATAACTCCCTAGAAATTGGCTTAAACTTCTAAAATTGATTCCTTGGAAGTACAAACTTTCCTATACTTTTTTAAAAAACTTCTAAAAGTTGAAGGCTTGGAAGTTCAAAATATCAAAACCTGGTCTCATTTTCAATTCCGTTTTAAAGTAAAATGAATTATTTTAATATACATCTGTAATTCATTGGCATAATAGTTGAAAAATAGTGGAACAAATTGTAGTGTTTGAAAAACTAAAACTTCCAATATTGATGGTAAGAAAGTTCATAAATTCAGTTTCAAATTCTTAATGGAAGCCCTGTAGAGCACCCTGCAATTCTTGGCAGTACCCTTCGGCCTTGATGGTGACCAGCATGTGCACCCTTCTGTCTTTTTAAAACTGAATGCTTTAGAAAATAAAATAATTCCTTAATTTTGTATACATGTATGATTATTAACCCATACAAACTTAATATATCTGGCAGTTAAAACATACTTCAATTAAACACATATCAAACATTTTTTGTCAAATTTATTACATTAAAGTTCTTAACAGCCCAATGCAAGGTGTCCATTTCACCCTTACAACCCTGTCCCTTTTCTGCAGGACCCTGTCCCTTTCAGCACCCTGTCCCTTTTCTGCAGCACCCTGCCCTTTTTAAAACCTTGCTAAAACCCTGTCAGAAAACTGGTATTATCTGTGTGAAAACTTATCATCTTACAAGTCCTTTTACAAATAAGGTGTTCTAACTCTTTAAACATACAACACTGAGAGTCAGTGTATAGAAAGTACATTACAAGTTAACAGTTTATGAAATATTATAACATGGAAAAAGGCATTATGAATTCATGGCCTACAATGTTAATAAGGGGCAGACAGGTCAACCTATAATCGACATTACACCGACACCCAACCCGATATTAATATTCAAAACTGTAAAACCAATTCCAGAGAAATTTACAATTCATGTCATGATTACCCTGAACAAAAAATACACCAAAATTTGGATCCAATAAATAAAGTAGGTAATTATGGTAATCAAGGGCAGTGTAACTCGTATTTAGTGTCATGTCAATGAATTGAGTGTATGAATTCCAATTCATCTGTAGGTTTTTGCATGAATTTTCAATGCAGGTTCAGGCAATGGTATTTTAATTATATTAATATGCCCAATAGTAATACCTACATGTAGAAAAAGATCTTCATTGAAGACCAATGTACTTTTTTGCATGTAATGGAAGCAATGAATTCATTGAGGCATGAGGTTAAGACTAGAAACTCTTATTATTAAAATGTCACAAAAAAAGGATTTTTGGCACAAAAGTCAATAATTCACCGCAAAAAAAGCTGTTGTTTATTTGTATGTTTTGTTATACTTTAACTAATTCTAATTGCAACAATGACCTTTTTTAAAAATAAAGTCTTTCTGACTTTGGTGCCAAAAATCCCCTAATGCGACACAAATTCAGGTAGAAACTTCAGTTCTTTGCAGACAGACCCAGTTGTGGGCCTTATTCTAATTTGCAGTTTCTGTGGCAGCAGCATGGCACCGTATACATTCCAACAAGCTACCCGCACTGGCTTTCAACAAAAACTTCATACGGTAAAAATCCCGAATGTTACATCGAGAGCCCTTCTGAACACGTTTTGCGAAATCATGAATCAACGCAGCACGCTCTTTTTCTAACCACATGGATAACTTTGGTTCAATATTGCTTTGTCGATCATCGTCATATTCTGGATTATTTTCACCGGGACCCCAAAGTATGAATTCAATGTAGCTCCGTACTACTGGCAAGCATTCTAACACACCCGCTTCCAGTAAATCTGTCATTTTCTGAATTCCTGTGTACGTATAAAATGCGGAATCGTCAAGTACCGCTGACGCATCACATTTCGCGCACATATCTTGTAGGAATTTTTCTAAAAATAGACAAACACGATCGATTCTTTGGTCCTCGGGTGAGCGAACTTGTGGCAAAAATGAGACAGTTTCGCCTAGACAGTATGGATTAGATATCAAATACAAATCATGAAAATCACACTCGGAAATTGGATGTCCTTCTTCAAGACAATGTGACATTGCGCTTAACAATTGGAGAACAAAAAATAACACTTTTCGCAAAAAGTCTTTTTGATTCTCGCAAACTGTTTCCAACGAGCCCATATGGTAATTCAAGCTCTCAGTAATGTCAAAAATTCCTACTGCAATGTAACATTTGGCCATGTTCGCGAGTGTCTGGCTGGCGCCTGTTTCCAATATTTGACTAGTTTTGATAAACTCCTCTGTAAGATAGGAGAATGGAACATGGTCTGTGAATATGCACGTAGGTTTAAGAAGACTTGGGTGATTGGCTGCAGTAATCTCAGGCCTGGAGTGAAGAAGCTGAAATGGACCAATCAAATCACGGGTTACAAAATAATTCATGTACTATGGACATAGCATATAAATATCAATTGCTATGAAGTTTTTATCCATCCATGTAAAAGTAATGCTGAATTGATGAACCCAGTTCATCGAAAGTGATTAAAAAAATTTTACCCAAGTATATTTTGACTATAAAATCAATAAAATAATTATGGAACTTTTTGTTATGATGTCTTACGTGCCATTGCCTGTATAAAACTACCTTTTGTCAATCATCATTACTTTTCTGTAATGTCTCATGTGATAATTTTAAATACTACTCGTGTGCAGTTTAAAAATAGATTTCTTGCTTTCTCAGAGTCAAGCGCCTGGGCAAAATAGGTGCTTATAAAATATTATTGAAAATCCATGTTAATTGACACAAAAATCTAAAAATAGGAATTTAAATACACTTGAAACAGTCATAATAATTAGGAAACAATTAATCGCTTCTTAGTTGAAATGCAGCCGAAACCGGTGTAAACAATATCTGTTTGGTATGATAAAATAGATATCAGATGCCATGGAGGGTGATAGTTTATCATGTTAAACCTCATAACATTAATGTCAATTTTGGATAATTCCCCGTTTTCATTAACGTTCTCGAGTTAACATTAAATGCTATCACCCTCCTTAGCATCTGATAATTATGTTATAACACTGTTATCAACAAAAAAAAACTAACCATAACTTGACATGTTGACATGGTGGTCCTCATTTTTGCATTATAAATAATGCTTCGGTCTGACGTATGAATTGGTTTTCCATAGATATCAAAGTCGTGCCATTTAAGCGGTCCGACGGATCCCAGTTGTATATTTTCTTTCATGAAACACTTCTCATGCTGTGTGTAAATTTCCCGAATCGTCCCTAAATTCATGCTCGTAATTTGACCCAACATATCACGTAATTGTTCTTCATTCAAAAACACTGTCGCACCCGGTCGATTCATCGCAACATATTGCTCAAATCCCGATCCAATTGGTCTTGGCCGCCGTCTTGGAATCGGTCTTGGTCGAGATAAACTGTTGCTCGCAGATGACAGTTCTGATTCTGAAGAAAATGAGTCTTTCTTTTTCAAGGAAGTCGGTAGTTGAGTAATATTTATAGCTTGTGACTGATCATTCACACCATAAACATGCCCATGTTGGTTTTCTTCTTGTTTGTTATCACTCATGTTTGATTCAATTTTGCCATAACCATTTGTTATTTCTTCATAAATAGGTTGGTTAGCCAACAAGTCTCTCCTTTCTGGTGAAATATCAGCCTGTGCATTTTGAATACCATCAGGTTTGTCATGAGCCATTTCATTGGTTGATGTAGTCTTGTGATCCTTGTCAGCCATATTGGTTGCTATGCTACCTAGACTGGTCACTGTTTCTGCCACAGAGAGGCTGACTGGTTCCTGGTGTAACTGGTTTGCGCGGACTGGTTCTAAGTAGCCCTGTGAATGTACAAATCAGCATGTTACAAGGCACAAATTCATGAGTAAACATATATAGTATTTCATACATTATGCTTAGTCCATCTATATCTGTAATAAATGCATTCCATTAAACCTCACTCCTTTTGTTTCCTATCCATTTACAAAGCAATCTTCAGTGGGCAACCATTTTCTCTGTTACCCCTCTCTGTAACCCACAAGCACACAGTAACCCGATGATGTCATAGTATGACGTGATAATAGTTCACCTTTAAACGTTTGTCTATACCATTCAGGTGCTTTGTTTATATTTTGTTATCAGACAACAATGACTTTGTTCAAAAAAATCACAAAAGAAAGTAATAATGTAAGTTTTGTCCAGTATAAAAAATTAATATTTCCCCTCTTGAGGGGAACAGTGCATCTTGTCAACCCTCGGCAAACACTGGCAACCTCAGGTGAAGCCACTGTCGAAAGTGTTGCCTTGGGTTAACATGACACACTGTTTCCCTCAAGGGAGGCAATATTTATATGCATTGTAATATCACCATTTCTTATGAAATCACTAGAGGTGTATTAAATATAATTCATAGGCATTTTCGGAGTTCCTGCAATAAGGTGACGAAAATGATTAAAGTCAGAATGTTTATATCCTCAAAACATGGTCACTGCTAAAGGCAAGGCAATGGTTACTATACAGGATGTTAATAATCTTATAACAAAGCCTTTAACAGGCATTTTCCCCTACTGCTTAAGTTTCATTCCTCTTACAAGGAGTCAGAAAAAGAGGAGCTGGAAAAACCCTGTCCTTATTGCAGAAAATGTTCAATAAATCAGAATGCCGCAGAGCGAACACCTGAAACGCTTGACAATTGTTGCTTTAAGTCCAACAAGGGTCATAACTCAAACATTTGTAAAAGCCAGAGTTATGGGCTTTTCTAAACATTTCATTTTGTCACTGTAACATGAATACCAAGTTTCATTCAAATATCTTTCACAGTTTTGTGGTTCTGGCCGTGATTTTCATTTTCCCATGTGGCCTACCACAGACACCAAGGCATGAATAAATTTTTGTTCTTTGAAAAAGGGACCCCAAATGTCTGATTAATACTGGTAATCAAAATGATTTACTGCCAATATTTAAGCATCTTTCAGATTTCATATATGGCCAGGGCGCCATGTACCCAGTAATTATCATTCCCGGCAAAATATGAAATAAAGTTCATCTCAAAGGCCCTGAGGGGGCGTAACTCCAATTCATTATACGGTTGAACTTGGTGAATAACAATTACACTGTAACAAAGTTTCATGGAAATTGGATAAAGTTACTTTGTCATATAACCTCATTCTTACCTCACTCCCCGTCATTGAAGGGGGCCTCAGACCAATCACATGGACATTTTCCACCACATGATCATACAGGTTTTTCTTATCCATAACTGGTGGTGTTGGGGCCTCATTTTTAATGAACTCGTAGAGATTTTCCACCGAATCCCGCGGTGATAACTCGCATTTCTCGCCAGCTGAGGTTGATCCAGAGGACGTTGAACCCCCTGCAACAAAAACAATTGTTCTTAAAACATTTTTTTTATTTGATATCAAATCATTATTATGTGTATTGGATCAGACTAGAAAAAAGGTGGGATAAGTCACATTTCTCGCTAGCTGTGGATGTTGATCCCACTGAAAAATTGTGGACTACTTTTTCAAATTGTCCTAATTTTATAGCCCAATTTTTTTAAACAAGTCTGTTTAATAATACAAGCCTAGAGCACACTATTTTTGTAAGGGTATTATAATTTGTGTAAGATTTGTTCTGAGACTTTTAAAGGAAATTCTTTTCATATAATCAAGATAATCTTAATGTAATAAGTTACACTCAATAAGATGCTGAAAACTGTCACATGTTTTCTTCTATAAATTGTGGCATTTAACCATAAAACTATGAATATATTGGACTAAACTTGACAAATCTCTGGGGCACACACATATTTTTGGAATGGTCAACAAATCAGGTGAAACAGGTCAGTCTTTCTACTGAGGTGGAACAAGGATACCTGGGTTCAAAGTATTTTAATACCCTATAAAGCAATGCACTACTTTGATATACCGTAAGTCTACAGAACTACATGTAGTTAACACTGGCAATGACACTGGCTATAATATAATTTTGACCTTTTTTTTCAAAGAAAGAAGGGCTAAGTATTGACTCATGTTGACACTGTATATATACCTGACAGGAATGGGTTGTCATCTCCTCCGATTGTTATTGTGTTGCGACGGTTCACCACCTTGTTGGAAGACATATCTGTGATGAGCTGAAATGTATGGAAATATTGTAAAAGCCTCTCCTTTATATAAGCATCTTTTTTTATGATTTAGAACTAAAAAACATATTGTCTCAGAATCAGCTGATTTTGGTACCAATGCCTTTAAAGTGACTCTCTCATGTTTTTGGACAAACAATAAGTTTTACAGGTAATGCATCTGAAAACACTTAGTTTATCATTATTTTACTTTATGATATCGAAATTGATCAACAAAATACAGTTATAGCATAAAAATGTGTTTTAGTTTTAGTGCCGTTCAAGCCCACGCCGATACAGTCAAGAAATAAATAGAAAACTGCTGGCTAGTCCACACGGCCACCAGGACTTCAACAAAAAAGGTGTATATGTTGACCTATTTATGATACATTGATAACATCACGTGATAATGTCAATCAACCAATTACACAACATCACAGCCGTAATTAATATTCAATTACATTATAAACACAGTTACGCTAATGAAAATTGTGTTCTTCAAAGGGTTCCAGCTTTAGGTATTTTTGTTTTAGCACTCCTTCTGATTTGCCACACTTTATTTCGTAATAAAAAAATTGCATTTTACAAACCATGAGCGAGTCACTTAAATTCCGTCATATAAGAGAAATCACAATAGAGCAGATCTCAATTGTTTTGAAAACTGCTTTTGTAACGCTTTTAGCCATAACACATCAATTTTCGAACATAAATATGGAACAGTGCAATCTGATATTTTGTCAGCAGTCTTGTATCACTGGTTTCCCCGGCATTTAATGCAAAAAATTGTCCAAGACATAAAAAAAAGTTGCAGTTGTGAGAGTGTAGCTTGAAGCTAATAAATGATTGAACAAGTTTATTGAATATCGGCCAAGTGCCGTATGACATAAATGATGCAAATATTACATGTCTAACATTTAGGTCAAAGACTATAAAAAAAATCATCGTACATTAATCACTTACCACAGGACCAGAGATATCTTTGACATCGATTCTCTTAAGGTGGTGGTCACCCAAGACAGCCGATTCCGTTATCGATTTTGTCCGCTTGATCGATGAAGTACCAGACTGCTTATTCTTATTTCGATTCAACTTGCCCAGGAAACTCTTACGACTATTTCCCGCTTGTTTTGGAAGTTCGATTTTTTCCAAATGAATTGGAACTTCTTCCGATTGAATAGAAGCATTTGATTGTGCCTGTTGATCGTTATCCGCTGTTGCTGTTGTTGTTACTGACAATGGTTGTATTGGAGGTGGTGGTGGCGATTGAGTCGGATGCATTGCATGAGATCTTGGACTGATTTCAGCATTTGATGAAGTAATTTTCAAATCATCCTTTGATGAGCTTCGACTACGCTGTACTTCCTTAGGCGAAGAACTCCTTGGTAAATCCTTATCCTTGGTCAAAAGTTTGTTCGCTTCTGAAGGAAGCGATTTTGATTTTTCAGGAACCGAAGTCTTTTGCTTATCATTAGGAAGTGATTTTGATTTTTCAAGACTGTTGTGTTTAGAAACAATAGGTGGTGCTGGAGGGGCGCTCATTTTTCTTACCTCTGGCGCATTCCCTCCATGTTGTTCTTTACTTAACTTTTGTTCCAGCTCTTTAGCAAAAGAAAGACCTTTGGCTTGTGGTTCATGTTTAGATTCAACCTGACTAGCTGGTAGGCTCTGAATACTGATTTCTGAGGCATTTGAGGCCAGGGAAGCATTGGAGCCAGTTAAAATATTTGGCATTGAGGCCCTTCCAGGGGCTATTGGTGCAACAATTCTTTTGGGAGATTTTGCTCTTTTTCTTAGAACCTTAGGATCAGCAGGCCTGTCTGGCTTTTTATTCCCTTCATTCAATTTTCCAGAATCTTCCACAGAACTTGTGCTTGGTAGCTTCTCCTTATGACTTCCTGTGACAGTGGAGCTATTTATAGCACTAGCTGTGCTATTTATAGTAACAGGAGGGGTATTCCTGTCAGAATTGTCCAATGATTTTGCAGTCGTTGAAACGGGGCGAGGTTTCATTGCAACAGGTGGTTTGGGCGGAGGTACATTTGGGATATCCCTAGGTTTCCCTTCAGGGTGGTCCCTCGTTCTAGGACGGGATCTTGGGGCCCCACCCTCAGAATTCCCCCTTGCCCTTGGCTTAGGGGCCCCTGTAGCATCAGTTAACTCCCTTGGTGGATTTTGAGGCAAAGGTGGGGCCTCTTTTCCCTTTGGACTAGTAGGTTTGGATGGATCTTTTTCCTCAGTCCTTGGTATTGCAACCGGTACTGTTAAACTCTTTGAAGGAGTTGAATTTGTGCTTGAAACAGTGCTTGAAACATTGCTACTTTTCTGACTAGAATTTTTATCTGATTTTTCAGTTTTTACATTGTCTTTAGCTTTCACTCTGACCTCCGGGTTAGGTGACTGCTTTTGACTAGTACCTGCATCTATTTGAGCTTGGCTTGGTTTTGGGCTCACTGGCCTTACTGGTACTACCTTGGCTTTCATTTGTGGTGAATCTCTCTTATTGTCTTTCACACTGTCTCCACTACCATTCTTTTCTGATTCATAACTAGCAGTGTCAACCTCTGTATAGGGATCAGACATTGTCAATATATTTGTAGTCAATGTATCAGTACTTGCGGTCAAATCACTGTCAGAATCCTTTCTCCCACCAAATATCCTACTGAAGAAACCACCAATTCCACCACCAGTCTTCTTATTCCCTTTGTCCTTCTCACTAGCTTTCCCCTTACTATCAAAGTCTGAACTATTACCAGAACTAGTGCTACCCATATCTGACTTAGAACCCCCTTGTGCCTTGGTAAAAGCTTTTTCTTGTGCTTCAAGTGGAGTGGTACCAATAGTCTTACCTAAAGGTACCATCTTAAATGTTGGTTCTTTACTCTGAGCAGCTCTAAGTTCAGCCTGCTTCTCAGGGGTGCTTGTTAAGTCCTGAGGTGGCTCAGGCGGGCAACTAGGAGGTCGCGGGGCTCGACCTTTAGCTCTATGCTTTCTTAAATTAGCTGCAAGATGCACCATCTTAGCTTCCAAATCTGCGGATTTTTCTCTTGCATCTTTTCTCCTATCACCTTTCTC